>NC_134703.1:104779004-104994004 GCF_043290135.1 Rhipicephalus microplus | reverse complement strand
CTGACATTGAAACTTCTGCGAAACGAGCTCTTTATCACAGTCGCGTTAAAAAAAAAAAAAAGACAGCATATTCACGGGTTGAGGCGGAAATGTTGTAGGCCCGTATGCTCAGATTTGGGCGCACGTTAAAGAACTCCAGGTGGTCGAAATTCCTGGAGCCCTCCACTACGGCGTCTCTCATAAGCATATGCTGGTTTTGGGACGTTAAACCCCACATATCAATTAATCAATTCACGGGGTGAATGATTATGAGTGGGTGATGTTCCGGAAAAAAACCTCAGTAAACCGTGGATCTTCCGTGTAATTCGCCGCGTCGATCATCCTTTAAAAACGTGAGAAACACTGTGTGTGTATGTCGTGCCGCTTGGACCTCCCGCCCCCGTACAGGAAGATCTTGGTAGCGATGTCACGCAGCTTCACGGCGCGCCAACAGCGAACGAATTTTATGACAACGCTCCCCTTAGCGTACGTCACCGCACTGAATCGAATGACTGCATTTCCACCATTGACATGTGCCATATGTGACATCACTTCTATTATAACATCTCGCATCATTCATTATCAACTACTGGTGCCGCCATCTAGTGAACACTTCAAGTACTGCCATCTAGTGAACACTGCAAAAACAAAACTAGAGGTGGCTACCTACTACTACAACTACATACCTCAGAGGATGTAGAGACCCACGCCTTCAGGGGCTTTACCCCTAAAAGTTAAGGCGTCATTCCGTTGGTTTGGAATCACATTCATTGTGTGTTGCGAAACACTATTTTATATTATCCCCACAGTAATTCGGCTTACGAGGTGGTATGTGCATGAAGCTGGCTTTCCTCAACTTGTACTTACCTCATTCAAAAACACTGTTCACAGCGGGTATTTAAGTGACTATTCCAAAGCATTCTATACACTCAACCACGCAACGCTCTGTGCAAGATGGTGCCATTATAATTTTTGCAGAGTGCCTCTTGACTTACCGAAATTATACTTATCGCGCAGAAAGCGATTTGAAGTGGCAAATGATAGCCAATTCACTTTACTAACCGTACCGTAGGGAGTACCGTCAGGAGGCCAGCCTATTAAGGCCTCTGCTCTTTAACATTTATATCGGCTACATAACAAGTATCGCAAACTGTGTGGATTTTATGAATAATGCAGATGAGACTAGTATATTCTTTCATGGAAATTATTTGGGTGAGCTTCTAGGTACAGCCGTTATCATTCCTAAGTACATTTTCTTGTGGAGTACGGTAAACTTGTTAATAACCAACACAAAAAAAAATATTCAAAGGTGGGTTGCTCACGCCGGTTCAGAGAGCTATCTGTCGTGTTTTGGATATACACCTAGGGACCAATAAAAGTCAGGTTGTCAAAGACCTTTTGTCACTAGAAGCAACTTTTAATGAAAATCTTAACCAGAACCAACACGTTAACGAAGCAACTAGAAATATTTACAGCAAGGACACGCGGGATACTCTCTGAATTTCGACAGATGCTTCCAGTGAAAATCAAGCTTTTACTCTATATTGCATTATTTTTATCTCACCTAAACTGCTGAAGCTTAGTTGGCTGACGTAGACTAAAGAAAATGAAAATAAAATACTTTTGTTACAGAAAAAAGCAATTCGACATATTTCAAACGTACCATACATTGCACATACAAGCAATTTAGTCAGAGAATATAACTTTTCAACGATTGATCAATTATACACAGCTTTACTAATATTAAGAAGTATAGATTAAGCATGCAGTCAAACAACATTTGTAATCTTAAACTGTGGAACCTGAGCTAAACAGCACAATCTCATTATAGCAATCGGCAAAAGCCTTCCTGGTTTGTACCTCATTTGCGAACTAATATTGGATTCAAAAAAAAAACTTTAACAATGTGTTCTCGCTTGTGTTAACCCGTTTGAAAAAAAAAAGACATTGCCATCTTTATTCTGTCTAAAAACTAAAAATCGTTGTATTCCTAATGGCGCGGTGTAGTTTAATTCTACTTATCTGGCTAAAATACTGTGGGTAATAGCAAAGATCGTATAGTTGTGATCGTATTCGTAACTCGTCATCCTACGTGCTGGCTTTAAAAAAAAACGTTTTAGGAGTTAAGTATGTAGCATTTCATCATTCACGGTTTTTTTGTACCTCTCTTAAACAATTTTTTAGCAAATTCAATTGTACATATTCTTTATAATTGATTGAATTTGTAGTATTTGTTGGGCGTTTAGCAACGTAGCCGCTATTTCATGATTGACCGCACGCTGTTAATTTTTTCTCTGTTCTTTGTTTCCATTTTTTTACTCAGTTTATGTGAACTTGAAACCTTATTTATAAACTGATTTTTTTCTGACTTTTTGAAGTTTGTAGATCTATATCCAAACGTTTTCGTATCTGTGATTACGTATTTTCGATGGCAAGGAAAAGGTGGCAGGAGTCTTGCCAATTTCTTAACATGGCAGCTTATTGTTGTTGCTGTAGCATTTTGTTTGCGCAAGATTTGTAAAAAAAATTCTAAAACTTGAAAACATTTTCTCGCTTGATCTAACACGAATGCACACTTCCTAGTTCACATAAGTTGTGGCGTGTATAAAACACCTTCAAGGCCATTCTGTTGGTGCGAGGATCAACGGTGCTGCAGCACTTTCCAAAACATGTCACTACAGGCACATAAATGTGCAGAAATGCGCGCATACCCACAAATTCGTATACGCAAACCTCGAAATACGTAAACAAACGTTAACACCACTCACTGTACACAGATGCGTGCTTGCGAGATAGCACATATTCGCAAACGTTATGAACATATACAAGCGTAAGTGAACGAACACAGCGTACATAAGAAATCAGGACACGTGAATTTCAGTTCACACGTGCGCGCACCAACATTTCACTTGTAACGCGCACACAAACACACAAACACACCAAAAACACACATACCCGCACACATTCGAAAGCGCGTGAAGGCGCACAAAAATGAGGTTTGTATTTGCTGACATCAAGCCCCATTTGTAAATTCAACTGGTTCTTTCCACATCCTCCTTTTCGGGAGATTCCTTTCAAGCAACGTCATCCCCTGCCTGGGATGGCTGCACCCGCAACGTTGTTTCGCTTCTTCTTTCTTTCTGCCTCGTTGCTTGGAAACTTCTCACTGCTATCACTTTGTTTTTATTGCGTGTTCACGAGATGACGCCACCGCTACGTTCCCAAGGAGCCAAGGGGGCAAGAACAAAAAAAAAATGTATTGCCAGTTCAACAGGATGGGGAATATCTTTCATTTATTACGACACTCCTGGGCCTTTATAAAATAGGAAGAAAATATTGACATGGCAGCAGCGAAAGCGCACACAAAGAGAACATCAAGACAAGTTTGATACTGCGTGGACACAGATGCGAGGTGAGGCAGCGTAAAATGATGCGCCGTGTGTGGCGGAAGAAACGAAAACGAACAGGAGGGGCAGGTGGGGGGGGGGGGGGGGCGAAACGAGTCGGCAATAAAAGTCAAGGAATATAGAGATGCAAACAGCCGCGGTTGCAACGGTGTTAGACAAACATACGCACACACACAAGAAAAGAATTGCAACAATAGAAAAAGCTCGCATTAGACATCGCGCGTGTGTGCCTCCCCTATACACGGCGCAAAGACAAAATGTTCAACGATGACGCTCGCAGTCTAGGCGTCATAGACACGGAGCTTCGCGGCTGGTGATAAAACAGAAGAAACTGGACGCCGCTCGTAACAACAGCAAAAAAAAAACAAAAAGAACGAAGCGACGTAGCCAAAGATTCTCCGAAATACGCAACCCCCTCCCTTCACCTCTCCCAGCTTCCTTCCTATCCCATACACGGTGTGTCTATATACGCTCAGTGGGGAAAACAACAGCGCTGTTCGCCGGCCTTTTGGTTTTCCTCGATGAGTCGTTTGCGGCCTGCCTACTCTAGGGCTCTCCGGGGACAGTGGGTCGAACGTGCCGCTGGCTGCTCGCGAAAAAGCGAACGAAAAGAAAAGAAGAGGCGAAGCGATGCAACCGGCGGTAAGAAGGGGAAAGCGCAAATAGCGGCCCGTTATGCTGAAAGCAAGGAGATCAAAAGAACAGAGGAACAGCCGCGTTTGCTAGATATATCTGTATATACGGCGTGACGGAAGTTGGGGGTTTCAGAGAAAGGAACACGGGGAAAAGAAAACAACGTGGGCTTGCCACGCGGAGGCAGCTGAGACGAGGGGGGAAACGGGAGATGCCTCAATTTATTCGCCAGACGACCCCAAGCTCTCGTCTCAGCTTTGTCGCAACTCTCCCGATCTGCTCGTCTTTATATCTTCTTCGTAAGATCTTCGTCTTCTCAATTTTCTCTCTCTCGCTCTCTCTTTATTTTTTACTTCTCTTACTGTACGGTTTTTCGCTCCTGTCCTGCATCGCGCTTTGCGAGCCCATTCGATGGCGACTGCGTCGCGAAGCTTTCGGGTCCCCGAAAATCCTACTGCTTGCCCGCCTCTCGAAAACTCACCCCTCATGTCCCCATTGTTTCTTTTTTTTTTCTTTCTGCGCTCGGACCCGCCAGTACCTACGGCGACACCTCGACGATATTTCACCGGTCTGGGGCATGTTTTGATACGCGACGTCTACCGCGCGTCAGATGCGCGTACATCCTTCGGATCCTTCCGGCGACCGAGCCGTCTCTTGTTTTCCTTCCTGTCTCCACGAATCGCCACCCCCCCCCCCCCCCCCGTCTGTTTTTGCTCCTGGTTCCGACGAAGCGCCAGAGACCCGTTAAAAAAACTTACACGAGACAAAAACAAAAAAGAGAAACGTGATAAGAAATAATCATCCATGACGCACTTTTGAAACACACGTCGCAATAGAGAGGAAATAGATCTTTCGCTCGCTATCTCAGCGTACATGAGCGAGTTCCTGTTTTTTTTTCCCCCTTTGGTCTATCAATTCGCGCTTCGTGCGGTGCCTAATGAAAGTGGCAGTTATTTCACATCTTCAGAAAAACGAGCATCGCGACCTCATGTCTCCGCTCATGTTGGTTCGCTGTCGGTGTCCTCAGGGATTTCATTCTGAATCTGTAACAAGACGCGGTGAACAGGACACAGGAGCTTTATGATAATTGTGACTGAACATGGAGGTAAGTGGAGCGATAATTCGGGTTTCCCGTTTGAGTGGCGATGATCTTTATAGATGTGCTTCCGCTCACGAAGTTCTGCGATAGAATTGACTGCTTGAAGGTTTATTTATTTATTTATTTATTTATTTATTTATTTATTTATTTATTTATTTATTTATTTATTTCCGTCGTTCTTTCTTTTATTCTTTCTTTCTTTTCTTCTTTCGTTCTATCTGTTTAGCTATCTTTCTTTCTTCCCTTTTCCCTCATTACGTATTTCTCCTTCCTAAGTGTTTCTTTTCTCCAAGCCGGAAATTAGACCGCCTTTCATGGGGTTCCCAGAATACTTTTGCGAAATACACAGTGTAGCAAAGAAAAATAAACTATTATTTGAGGTGATACGGACAAAATTGTGTAGGAATTTGTCCCACTCATAGATCGACAAAACAGGAGATCTTCGGGAATCTCGTTTCGCATCTTCTTTTTTTTTCAGTTGTATTGTCAAAGATCAAGAAAAATAAGTACTATGGTTGAGATAAATGAACTTCATGATGCGCACGCCATTTATAAAGTAGTAAATATTATGTAAAAGAACTTGAGGTGTAGCTCTTTTTTTTTCGTTCTTGAGGAGTGTGAAGGCCAAGTTTATGCTTGGCTGCTGTGACGCTAAAATCTCACTTATAGTTGGCATATATAAAACGCACTGCACAAATTTGGATCCACTCTGATTTGTCTTTATGCGTCAGAATCCCGGGCTTCCTCAACCAGCATCATACGTTACGGATAATTTCGAGCAATGATGTATTCTGTTAAGTGTTCTGAAAAGATACTCTGAGAACCCTCCACTCTCCGCTTAGAAGGTGCTGTGCGAAACATGGTAAGTGTGTGATTACTGGGGGAGGCCTTGGTTTTGGGCAGTATACACAAAAGGGTATAATGAATCAGGTGGTTACGTTGATGGTGGTGATGCCATTGCTGCTGACGATAATGATGGAGTGAAACTCATTTGTTAGAAGCAGTACGCAATTTTGATGAGTGTAAATATACTGCTACTTTGGTTTACATGTTTTGAACTGCTGTACACTGATTCCTTTCCCATCTTTTTTCTTCTCGGTAGACGTGGTCAAGATGGTGGCTTCATTGAAGAGAGAAATCATCGAAACTTTCCACGCGACATCCGGAGTGCACGGCGCATGCGTAAGCTCACCTTCCATTGCACGACTTTTATATGCGCTATTTTTATTTATCAAATGTAGTATAATAAAATTAACAAGCGCGCTGTTTGACGTAGCCGGCATTTGCGGTTTTCTTTAAACTGATACGTTTCCTTCACAGCGTACAATAAAACATGACATGTCTCAATTTTGACGCGTAATCTTTTGTTTTCTTTAAACACAATAGCGCTAAATTGCTTCTTTCGGAGAAATACTGGTGTCGGCGTCAGCGTAAACAATGATTCTGGTCCATGAGCGAAAATTCAAGATAGATGCAAACAAATAAACAATAATAAACTTCCGTTTAGATGAAAATTGAACCCAGACCTTCTGTGTGACACGCAGTTGTTCTACCACAGAGCCACGCCTTTCTCGGAACTACTTCTGTGATTTAAAAAAAAACAAAACAAAATTATTTTCGAACGTCATGGAATGCGATTAGTCTCTTTAACGCACGTGGCAGAAGCGTAGTACTCTAGGCGTAAGGGCATGTGAATTGCACGAGCGAAGATTCTAACCGTCCACCCGTTACAATGCACGCAGATATATGCAATCGCCATCAAAAGCAACAGCGCAAACAGACTGATTAAATACGCCGGTTCATGTGTTGTCTTACGGATGTGTAGTGGGTACATCGCTGTTCGCAAAAGCAATCATTATGTCATAGTTCACAGCCTCGCAGTAGGCATTCTAGAATAGCTGTAAAGAACCAATGTCTCCCTGCGGACATTCCATTCCTTGTGGCATGGTTGACGAGTTAAAGAGAAGCGATGCGAGGCTACCGATAAAGGAGACGATGTGAATAGGACCCAATTACGTTAACGCATTCAGAGGCAAGGTGAAGCTTCCTGAAACTTTCAGGGGGGACGTGCCTTAGAACATACTGTAATGAAAGCACCGAAGGTGTATACAATAATGATGATGATGCAATAGCCATAACGGATGCATTTTGCCATCTTGTCGGATTAGGCGGATGCATTTGGGATTCTCGAGTCATTGTTTTCGAGTTAACAACGTATCTTGTCTTCTGCCCGCTATGTTGAGATTATAAAACAAGCCGCGCTTTAGCTAATCGTTATTATTATTGCCAGCTGTGCTTTGTTATAATCACGGAGAGAATGATGGAGGAACATTTGTGGTTTCAAGATAAGAAGTGAAGAAGAGAAGCCAAGGGCAGGCATGGTTAGCCGAAAGTGAATTTCTTTTTGCCACACATCACCGGGGTGGGGAGGTGAGGGAATTGAAAAAATAGTTTCCCCTACTATAAAAGCCGGTAAAGCTGGCTCTTTCGCATGTATTACTTTTATGTGGCGAAGCTAAAGCCAGTGAAACAGCAGACTTCACTGAAACATGGCACTGATTCAGCCTGAAGTACTAAAACAGGCTTGAAGTAGCTTGAGTGTTCAATATCCGTGGCATTTAGTGTTAATAGATTCCCACGTAGTGTCCATGTACTGTTAGTTTCGGGCACCACTTGCCAAATTCGCAATCTGGTCAGAGCTCAATGAGGCGGAGGATGCCGAAGGGGATTAATTTTCCCAACGTGCGGTTCCCTTGCAGAAGAACGATAACAAGAACAGGAGGGCTCTAACGGAAATAGTTTATTGGCTAAATGAAACAAATATTTAGTTAGTAAGTTGGCTAGTCAGTTATTTTGTTGGTTTTTTGTTTGTTTGTTTGTTTGTTTGTTAAAATTATTTGTATTGCTGCGATGGCACTGTGTCCACTACGACGGTCGTTGAGAAATCGTGGATTTCATTTTGGCGTTTGCCGCCTCTGCAAGCCCATCATGTGGCAATAATACTTCCTCTTAATACTTCGATGACTGCTGAAAAGAGGACGCCACGTGGAGAAGAGCGCAAAAACAAGTCCATAGAATGCGCTGCCCGAGTTCTCCGAAGCCGAGGGATCAACCATTCTCGGAAAAAAAGAGAAACAGGGACGACTTCCTGGCAAAGCCCAAATTAACCCTGACGCCCCGAGTTAACGTCGCTGGTTCTAATGATCCCATCATTACCTATTCATGGGCGCAGCGCGAATGCCTCAAAGCCTCTGCTATTGTTTGCGAAGGGGCCAATTGTCGACAAAAAAAATTCTAAAGAAGATCTGGTGGAATTATTTATGTGCTTTCCGTGCAAGCAACGCCATACCGGGGCCATATTTGCGTATCACGCGCTTTTCGCTGCAGTGCTTCGCATTCAAGAGCTAGCTCCTCTTCAACATTGCCTTCGAAACCAAATGCTCGACAACCTCCTTTCTTTGTTTGGTTGGCATCAAAATTTTGTGCGTCAAAGCCAACAGTTTTCAAACTTGCAATTTCTTGAAAATAGATCTACCAACTGTTTCCTGTCAACAGGGCAAGGCTCAGTTTCCATTTCTTACTAAGACAGAAGAAAAATCAGTCATGGCGCTCCAAATGCTCCGAAAGTACACTCAGCTTCGAAATTCGGAAACTAGTAGGTATGAGAAGACTTTGAATTTCACAGCAGTTTGTCACCGTATATGGGAGAGCTGCACACTGTATGGTGTTAGCTCGTTTAGGAGCAATTCGAAGTTCTAATGTCAAGGCTGTCTGTCAAAACTGCGAGAATATTCATCGTTTTCTTGAGTCTCATGGTTCCTAAACTTTGGACATTGACTTCATTGTGAGGAGAATCCACACTGATGTATATTTCGGAGATTGCGTCACACAGTTATAATACGGAGCACCACTTCGCGCATCATTGAAAATAAGGGCGCCACTGAAACAAGCTTCTATAATATTCTTCTTGATAGCCTCACAAATCACTCTGTTTACAGATTCAGAACTTTGTAAAAATGAGCGATTGCCTAAAACGCCTTAGTGAGAGCTTGAACAGTGCATAACTACGAAGACTGGTACAAGCAAGTCCATTCGCACATCTCTTTTTAATTTCTTTCTTTTTATCTTGACGTTATTTAAGCTGCGTATACGTTCTTATCCTACGAAATACCACATGACTTTCTGTCAGTTGTCTCATATGTTTGGTAACACGGGAGCTGTTCAAACCCGAAGCAACTTGTGGAGATCTTCGTCCGCACTTTTTCGCCCAGCTACGAGAGCGAAGGCTCACCAGAGGGAGAGCACTGGTAAAGTTACGCGTGTGAAGGGAAAGCCTTCTATAGTGATTTGAGTCCTCGTTCACCCTCTCAACATTGCTATGCTTTCTGGGTAGTGGTACGGAAAGGGCGAAGTTGGTAGAGAGGAGGAGAGGTAAGGGAAATCTATGGGGGCAGCGCTGGTATCTAGTAGAGGGGGTTAGAGCAGAAGTGTGATTGGCTGGGGCGTAAAAAAAAGTGTACCATTGGTAGCACGTGCACGAGCACAGATGGTGGTGATGATAGAGGAGGAAGGGTGCACCTAGCGTTGGCGAGAACAAAGGACCAGTGCTCTGACACCACCAGCTTTTTGGTTTATTCGGTCTTCACGACGCTAAGACACTCGACGCTGAGCATAACTTTTTAGGGTTGCGAACGAGCACGTGAAATACGTCGAAAGTGCGTAGATCATTTCTTGTTCACTTTATAAATACAAGAGTGCCCACACAATGAGGTTCTTGTGCAATAAAAAAAAGCTTATTATCCTTGAATAAAAAAAACATTGTATCTGCAATCATGGTTATCTCCACGGGAGAAATTTACATCAGGCACGGATATTTTATTTTGTCCTAAACACCTAACGAATGAAATTCAGGAAGGAGACACAGTGCACGGGAACTCTTACAATATTTTTTTACAAAGGCTGCGCGACACTAATTAGCGCATTAATTTTACAGAGGATGAAGCAGCTGCTCGCAAGCTGATCCTCGTTAAACGGTTACATGTTCCTCGCGTGTGTCTCAAAGAAATGGCAAGAAAGAACAAGTAGGAATTGTAAGGGAGTCGGAGGGACCGGGGTGGGAGAAAACGCTTTGTGCGGAGAAAGATTTCATAACACGCCGACCGTAGGGTATGTCAGGAAATCAATTCCAACCGAGAAACGGACAGGATTAAGAATCCCGTGTCTCTAGCTTTCTCTGCTTCTCATTCCCAAGAGGAGGCATGAAGTCTTTTTTTCTTGTACCATGTTTTTCTGTTCACCTTACAAAGCGTTGCCTAAGCCCTCAATTTTGACCATTTATCTTGCTGCAAGCGCTGATATACCTCTTTTTTTTTCGTTTGTTTCGTTTCCAAGTCAGATGGTCATTGTGGGGCGATTTCAAAGTTATTTTTTTTCGTTAAACACTGTATATAGTTTGTTCTTTCAATTTTTACTACAGTAAAGAAAAAAAGATGTCTGGCCGTTATATTTCTTAAATTCAATTGGAATTGAGCACGGAGATTTTCGTGTTCCACTCGTAAGATCTTTTTTTTTTCAGATCTTGCTCATATTTTTCATTCAGGCATTGCTTCAGCGAAAATCTGTGATATCCCGGATGTATTGCTTTTTTTCTCGTCTGTCGCAGAACTAGTCCACCACGTCTAAGTATTTCTCGTCGATTGTGCCTTGTATGTTGTAAAATGATTGTACACGCCACCTAATTAATTGTTCTCGGGTCTAATTTATTGCAAAGCATGGCTATGTGGGAAAACAAGTTTGTTTTATACGCGCCGTGTATGTGGCATGCTGCCTGTATTGATCACGTTGTCCTTCGAGGTTTCGGTGAGCATATTGTCAATTATTGTTTTCTTTAAATAAAAAAGACTATATCTACCGGCTTGTCTTTGTCGGAACTCCATTTGTAAAGGCAACAGCTGATGGAGCTAGATAAAACACTAAGAAAGCCACGGCAACACTGACACCTGAATAGTAATAGACTGGCGTCTGTATTTTACACGACCTTCAACCTCGCTTTCTCCACGAATTGGTGTCTTTCCAACCCGGTTCTACTTACCAAGTAAACTGCACTTAAAAGAAGACCCAAGAGTGCCAGCCTTCCCTAGCTTTTTCATATAAATATGCCTCAATATTGAGTTCATTCGACAAACATGCAGACATCGTCGACCACCCATCATACATCAAGCTATTCTTCCACATAGTTATGCCTTTGCTGTTGTATTTTACAGTCTCAAGCTACTTTTTTTATACCTATAACATCCCATGCTAACTGGTCACTCAGTTGTGATTGAGCTGGCTTCATTTTATTCAATCTCATCTCCTCGCAGCTTCTTTTTCTTCGCGTTTTTTTTATGACTGGTTTCATGCGATGTGGTTTCCTGTTGTGTCATCGCGCCCTCATGCTCGTCCCGTAAAGTTCTCCATCACGCTCAACCCGTTCGGTCCGCGTTGACCAGGAGCCATCAGGTGACGAGCACCTTGAAAAAGGGGGAGCCATCAGGTGGCGAGCACCTTGGAAAAGGTCGCACAGGAGAGAGAAAGACAGGAGGCCAGGGAGAACAACACTGTCGCATCCGACAGACAAGCGGCGGTGGCATCACACGATCTTTTCCCGAAAGCAATCGCATCATTCCCACCTCCTTCGTTGTGCGCTCCTCTTCTCCTCCCGCGGGAATAGCGGGTCACTATGTTTTCGCGAGCGGCGGCTTGTCTCATTCCTTCTCCCTCCTGCGCGAGATACTTGGCGCTCCACTGTTCGCCTAACGTTGCTCCAAACATCGTCGGTTCGCTTTGGCCGACAGAAACGGCGTCGTCGGTGGAGATGGCGTCTTCCATCTCCATAATCGATATCCGGCCCCGGTCTCCCCGCCTTTCCCCTTCAGTCTTGCCCCGTGATAACCTCCCCTCCGGCCTCTTACGCTCGCGTCTCGCGACCCGGTTCCACTCCTCGAATGCACGACACCACCGCCGAGCGGCACCCAGGCTCTTGGGACGCAGTGCAGATGGTATAGACGCGGCTGGATGACTGCCTGCCACGGGCATTAGGAAAGAGCTCGGACGATCGAGACATGCTACACGGGGAATGAGATGACGTAAAATTGGCTGCAAGAAAAAAAGAGAGAAAAAAAGAGAGGGAGACAAAGGAAGTAAAGTGGAGCTTGAACAAAACAGAAAATCTCTGGTGTATTGAAATTTTATTGTACTGGAAATCTGGGGAGTATAAGAGTATAAAGATCACCAGAGATAAAGAGAAAAAGCAACAATTGAAGATAAACGACGTTAACGGGGCGAAGAAAGGTAGCGAAGTGGCAATACAGGAAAGGCAGAGTGGTTAACTAGACTGTCTAACATGCTGCCATGCACGTGGGGAAGAGACTGAGGTGATATAAGCATGGAATCGAATGGGAAAACTTTTTGTTCTCCAGGACGCCCGTAGCGGGCGTCACCTAGGTAGCGAGAGGCAGGGAATACCAAGCAACCGCTTCGGTCTGGACGGCCCATTGATGGTACACAATTGACCTTTTCCTAGTGCGAACAATACCCCAAGTGTCGATCACCAAAAACAGAAGTAATGACTCATGGACTGCGACCACCATATGCATGTAGGCAATCTGGAAAGGCCTGCGTTCGTGCCTCTCATTGGCGCTAATAATTGCCTGTTTGTGGCACCCGATGGTGCTTGGTCCGCACGTGTCGTCACGTTTTGGCCACCAAAAATCATGGCGCGTGCCTCCTCGAGGTCGGTGCGCATACGCACACTACTTACCCAGAAAAGGCCCATTCCCCAACACACTCGCAGTGCACAGCGTGATTCTAGGTGATCACTCAGTCCGGTTTGTTTTCCTGAACTGCTGAAGGGCTCGTACGCATTTCTGGGCACATTTTCGATCCCGTATAAGGCCGATCATCAAGTATTCTCGAGAGAAACATGAGAATGCGCAGATGTTAGTCGGATTGGGTTCGAAAGAAGAAAAAATTATCTATACTCTCTGCACAGCTCAAGTTATCGGGCGAAGGTCAATACGTCATTCTAGTGTGATAGCTGAATAAGTTGTCTGAGTGGCTGAGCGCTGCAAGAATGCACAGTCAACACAGAAATTTACCATCGAACTGTTCATCATGCACTAACGGTTAAGATAAGGGCAGGTAAGGCTAGACGTAAAAAGAAAATTTCTCCAGGCGCCATAGCTCTTTATTCAGTTGCGCAGCTTTGAAGAAAAAAAACACACACACACACTTGCGCTTGCAGAATAGTTCCAATCAAAGTCAGCTGCGACCAGGGTCCAATGTGTCATATTTGCGTAAAACAATGTTTGTCGATTCCCTTGAACTTGGTGTTGCGAAGAAATTCAGAAAGGAGTAGGGGAAATGCCGGATACTTTTTTTTTAATTTATGGTAGACTTTGTGTGCGAACTATGGAGAACAAGAATAAAGTTCAGCAGGTGTTGCGTTTTTGTAACACAAGTATTCGAAAACCTTGGTGCCCTGGTGTAAGCCAAATGAGCCGGAATAAGCAAAGCATATGCTTGGAAATGCTGTCAAAGTAACTTTCATGCTTTATGCTTCACCATACAACATGAAGTGTTCCCGTAATAATGCGTGGGGCAAGCGTACAGTGTCATTAAGCGTCAAAACATTAAATTATCCTGATGACTTCATATTTTAAAGCCATGGAATCAACCACTGCATAAGGCACACATTCTATGGCACCCTTTGTGTCACGTAGTTTGTACATAGCAAGTTCGAAAATATTCAATACACTAAGTGTTTGAAGTAAGCTCTAGGAACAGAATATTGCTGTTGCATTTTTAACTTTTAAAATCGAAGCTTAAGGGTCCCCAATGTTTTTTTTTCTTGGCATGTTTCATGTCAACGTCACCGTACGTCAAAAGGAATCTTCAACAGGCTTTTGCCTTAAGATTTTCAGGCTTTAGCCTTAAAAGAAAGTTAATATAAGTGGTGAATGCGAGATGAATGCATTAGCAATGCAGAGCCCTCACCATAAATAAAATGAACTCCCTAAATTAGAGCTTTTTAATCCCCTTGATAGTTAAGTGTGCTGACATTGTGCAAGTACATGCAGTATATTTCGACAAAAAGTTTCGAACTCTGTGAATTGGAGCATTTTATTTTCTTGATAGCTAACCCCCGTATTCTAGAACGCCCCTTCACTCAACACTCCGCCTTCCATTGAGAAAGCCGATGGAAGCGCCATTTATGGGATTTCTTTATTAAACTCCGCACTTCACCAAACCAGCAATAGTAAACGCGAAGCTACTCTTTTCTCTCCTATACGTTGTGCGTGTGTACGTGTGTATGTTGGGAGAGGAGCTCATGCAAGTATAACGCATTGAAGCTTGAAATATGTAGAATCTATAAAAGGCCGGAGCAAAAGCAAAGAAAAAAATAGGATACATCATACAACAGAACTTTCGCTTCACCACTTGGGAAGTAAATATTGATTACATTTTGTTTTCCCGCAGCATAGCTAGCTAAGAGTGAACGCTGACCTCAAGGAATACATTTCGTATCAAAACGAAGGACCAAAGTCAAAGAATACTGGCCGGAACCCCATCGACCCTTTCCAGCGCAGTCTCTTGTGTTTAACAATCCTATCAATCTGCCCCGCACATATCGGTCTACGTTTTCTCGCCTCTTGCATGAAGTTATTATTCTTTTTTTTTCATGTGTTCTCTGCCTGCCTTGTTTCTTAATGTTTCAAACTTCAGTCGCGCCATCTTCACTCAGCGAAGGAGGAAAGAAAAGATAATGAAAAAGTAAAACTGACACAAAAAGGGCACAGAGTGAACAAGCAAGAAAGAAAGAGAGGAGAGGAATGGCTATGCGCAACAGGGAAGGTTTATGCGAAAAACCCCTGCTTTCCCATTTCTACGGCTACTTCTCAGTGGTGGCAGCGGCTGCACACACATACCCCATTCATTTTCTTGTTTGTTATTATCGTTTTTTTTTATTTTTTTAGTCCCGTATAAGACTTTTGGCAGGATTTTGAAGTCTGAGAGAATGGGCCTTCAGCACCTCCAGAAACCTCACTCTTTCCTATTCTCTCATCCTCCGTCTGATTGGTCGGTTCTATTGCTTTTTGTAGTTATTACTTTTTACGCGTTTGTTTCGGATACACTGAAGTTTCCCTGTCGAGTGCAGCCCGGTGCTGGTGGCGACCGATGTTGTAGAAGCCTGCTTAAGTATAACGCGAACAGAAAAAGAATAAAAAAAGAACAAATTTGGCAAGGCGGGGGAGCCGTACCAGAGGCCGTATTGATCTTGTACCCCTTTTTTCAGCCATTCCTTCCTCCCAGGCTTCGTCCTTAAAACCTATATTTCGTCCGTTAGTCCTCATTCTTTTTTTTTTTATTTCCCACCTCTCGCTGTACCATTTATGCAGACCCCCGAAAGGAAGCCAAGGAGATGGTGGGCCAATACCAACCACCTTCTCTCCACCCGAACCCTTTCTTCTCCTACTCACCAACTACGAACATTGTTTCGTCCTTAGCTTCGTTCTTCCTCCATCTTCTCCTTTCTTGTGCGGCTTCGAACACAGGCTATAATGAGATGCGACGGGCCCCACACTTGCCCCGGCAAAAGTAGAAAAGAAGGCAAAAAAAATACTCCATTCCTGCAATACTCCGTCCTGTCTTCCCGCGGCCGACGCTCATCGAACGAACCTATCTCAGTCGCGAGCTGCTTGCCAAACTGGGGGAAACAACGATCGCACCAAGCGATCGACGCTTCACTGAGTCTGCAGTCTTGCCGCGTTCGGAGGCCGAGCATCAGAAGCAGCAGTAGCAGCCGCGCTGCTGCGGTCTCGTTCTCTGCCGCAAAGGCCTTCTTTCTGCTTTATTCCTTTCCGCGTCGTTTGCTGCTCTCTCCGGGAGCGAAGCGCCAGCGTCAGCGCCCCTTGCAACAGTGGGGCGTTAACGCCGCGCAACGGCTTCACGAGCGACGTTAGAGAACAAATGCCTGCTTGCATCATGTAGTACGCGATGATGTTCCTGGCAGTTTTTTTGGCGAAAGACGACTCGCTGGCCGAATATTTCACCGCCGAAGACACGCACTTTGCACGAAGTCGGGCTCAGCTTGTTTTTTTTTCTGTAAGGAATGCCGGTCTCGCGAAGGGCAAACGAATTTCGTTTTTCGAAAACGCCACGGCTTATTGGTGCATGCTTTCCTTCAGCGTTGGAGGGAGAAAAAAAAACGAAGAAGACACTGTTTTTCGTGGTGGTTTGCGATGCAGCGAATCGCAGCTGCCGCGATGACCTACACGTATAAATGAAGCTTGTTTCCGACTTTCAGAGTAGTTAGATTTCTGGAACGTACGCACGCACGATACAGATGGGGCTTCTCACTTGCGGCATTACTGGTTTAGTTGTGTTTTGGCTTCGTATTGTTGCGAAGGAAAATTCAAGCCCTTCTGTTGCCCTTCTCCTCAATCGCTGAGTTCAAAGACATAATATTTATTGCCTGTCGTTTCATCTCTATTCAATTTTTTCCCCCCACTATCTCTACTAATGCTCCGTCCGCAGTTGTAAGGTGGCAAACATGACTGGTAACTGCGCTAGCCTGACTACGTTTGATGCTTTTTTATCTTGTCATTGCAGTGTTATTTTCTTCATTAATCGTCTTCTTTTTTGTATGTTTCTCTTTTTTACTGTTTTTTCTTCATCTTTTTTTTCTCTCTTGCTCTACCCATTCTCACTCATCAAGGTTATTACAGGTCACGCCGGAGAATTCCGTGCGCGTGTCTGAGAGCAAAGCAGAAGAGGACTATATGGAATAGACGGTGTATATAAAGTGCTATCCAGTTGATGATAATTATCAGTTCTGTTTCTGGAGGACAAACTTCACCAAGCTTAGCATAGTTCACTTTTAAACGATAGAGAAATGAAGCATGATCATACACAATCTGTAGTGACTCCGATAAAGGTCACGTGCCTGGGCGTCAGCTCCACTTCTCGCAAGCTCACGAGTTCGCTAGTTCGCGTGCAAAACGAGCGGCAGAGGATAAAGCAAAAAAATGTACTTAATTTTGTCACAAGCGAAGAAATATGAACAACGAACGGAACGGCTCCGTTGAGCTCAGCAAAGACTGGACGTTTCTTCGAAGTAATCCAAGCAGCCTTGGGTCAAACAAACAACGCACTGCGTTGCGCTTACAAATTCTCAGTCCTGGCGACAACTCCGAGTTTGCATGAGCCAGTAGTAGCACGTCTTCAAGCCTCCTTCTCCGCGCCGCCTTCAAAGCTCGGCGTCGGTTCAGAGAACAGCGAAGTCACTGCCTCTCCGGGCCGTCTTCACCTCGTATCTGCGGTCCCTTAAACAGCGAACGAGCGTAGTCTGCCTCGTTTTAAGCCATGAAGAAAAAAGAAGAAATGGTGTTGCTTTGACCCCCGAGAGCATTTTGGGGCTTGTGAACAGGCTATCTATATTCAACAGGGACTTCCCCGCATGTCGTGCAGTTGTAATAAGCGACCCGGCACGACGCCCTTTTTTCGTGGTTCCATGTTTTGCGACTAAGCCCTCCCCGACATATCGCGAAGAAGCTCGTACCGACTCTCCACTTTCTCGCTCGCTTTCTCTCGCTCTCTTGACTCTTCTGCCGCCTTCTAAAGCGTTTTCCCGTATTTCCTCGAATACAGGTCGCTCGCTTCTCTTTGGAGTATTGTGCGCGAAAGTTGTGTTTATATTGGTAAATGTTGCGTGGCCACCACCGCCAGGCACTCACGGCCACGGGACGATTAACGCCACAATTAGAGTGTCACCAAAGAGTAAAAATGAATAAATTTAGAATGATAGATTATACCGGAAAACTTCGCCGTCCTTAATGTCGGTGTCAGGCTTTTACGTATTGAGAGGTAAGCAAGGTCAAAGACTCGTTTTAAGTTACACGCTGAAATTGCGTTTATACAAGTACAGTTGGCACCTTGTACTTTAAAGTGTGTGTGTGTGTGTGTGTGTGTGTGTGTGTGTGTGTGTGTGTGTGTGTGTGTGTGTGTGTGTGTGTGTGTGTGTGTGTGTGTGTGTGTGTGTGTGTGTGTGTGTGTGTGTGTGTGTGTGTGTGTGTGTGTGTGTTCGCTTTCGCGTTCCAATCACGTTCTCACAACTAAACTTCCTGAATACTGATGCGTTCATTTTCTGGCCTCTTCACAACGTGGCGTACTTCATTTTCGCCGACTATGCCCCCGGGCCCGCTCGTCCTAACAAACGCTGTAAAAACCGACGACCCGCCACGACGACTGATACGCGTTCTTCAAGAGGGCTTGCCCACCCGAGTCTTCTCCCAACAAGTGTCTTCCCGCTGCAAACTATGTGACCTTGGTATTGTGAAACAATAACTCGCTCATTAAAAAATGTGTATATTCTGTGTCCCTTTATTTACACTATAACTTACGTTCGGTAAAAACGAATATTGCTAATGAAGCTTAATAATAAAATCTGGCGTTGCACGTCCCAAAACCGCGATATGATTATGTGATAAACCGTAGTTGAAGTCTCCGGAAATTTCGGCCATCTGGTGTTCTTTAATTAAGGCGCACTGACATCGCTCAGTACACGGACCTTCGCCATTTCACCTCTGACGAAATTCGATGACCGCTGCCATGATCTAACCCGTGACTTTCTGGTCAACAGCCGCGCACCGTGACCCCTACACCACTGCGGCGGACGTAAATGAAGCTTAAGCATCGTTGCCATAAAGGTAACGCAGATTAAAGCGAAGGAAAATGCGAGCTTCATGGACGTTTCCAGGAACCATCTCAATGGTCCGTTTAGTGTGGTATTACTTCTATGCAACTGCGTTGTTGGTTCAAATGAGTGGAAAGAGTCTCAATGGCAGGAAAAGAAACACTGGTAGCTTTGTAAATGCCAGCACGATCAAAATGAAATGCATAGACGATAGAAGAAGAGAGAATAAGAGAGAGAGAGAGAGATAAAGATGCAAGGAAAGGCAGGGAGGTTAACCAGACGCACATCCGGTTTGCTACCCTGTGCTGGGGAAGGGATAAAGGGGAGAAAAGAGGTTGCAGAAAGATGAGAAGGTACACACAATCACGAGCACACTCGGGGAGCACGCACAGTCTACAGGCGGTCGCTCAGGTTTGTTGACTTAAGGTAAAGTAGCAGTGCTTTAGTTGCTTTCTGCGCAACTGAGGCAGATGCAGGGAGATCAACCAAGGTTGAGCAGAAAAGGCTGCCTTGCACTGGGAAAGGAGGCGAGGGTAATAAAAGAGAGAGAGGAGGAGGAGAGAAATGTCACTGCCACCGTGAACGTATTGGCAGTTCTGCGCTTGACATCAAAGACGGTGAGTCACTCCCGCCCTCGTAGACGATGGTACGTGAAAACGCGAATATAAAGTGACCTATGTTCGAATCGATGCGGTATCTCCCCGGGGGCCTGTGTTCGGGAGCATTCTGGGAGGAGCGGGCTTTTATGAAGACGGCACCGACAACGCGGGTCTATGTCAAGAGATGATTCCTTTATAAGCGACGAAACGAAATAGGACAGTATATATAGTAACGTAGCTGACATTTAAATTGCTTTTTTTTTTAATCTTGAAATAGAGTGTTCTTTGGTACTCGCGAAATCGTCTTTTTTCAAAAGCGTTCATTAACAAGGGGGTTATCGTAACGTGGCTTTTTAGCCCTTCTAGCACACAGTTACCTCTTATTTATTTAAATTTTAAGGCGTAGTTCGGTTCGCAGGTCCTCTTGCGTAAGCGTACACCCCGTATCAGGAAATGGAAAGCACTCGGAAAAGAAAATTTCTTTAATACCTCTACAGCGTGCGCAATCATAGGTCCTCTTTTCTTAAATGAAATCCTCAATTAAAGGATTCATTCCAATTGCCGCAAATCTGCAGCTACACAAGAAATTATGAGCAACGATGGGAGCTGCACTACCTTTCATTTGTAAAAAGATATGACTCACTCTGCGCAGCGCTAGAACGGTATGCTGAAAGTACATAGTCAAATACATATCAAATCAACAAAAGGATGACGCTCGAGTAGAAAGGTTTTGTAAAAAGCTTGAGGCTGAGGAAAAACCATGATATAGCAATTATAAAACTTGTATCGTTCTCGAAAGACCATGCAACTCATGAGGTTTCAATATTTCGCTATGTGTTTGTCATGCTGACCCACATATAACTACTGAAATTCAAATTGGTGCTTTTCAATGTGTGTAGTCTTTCTTCTATGTGAAGGATTATCAGTTACACTATGTGTAGCGTGACACACGCAGCCGTCGCCGTAATTAATATTAACGCGAGCGACGAAACGATCTCGTTTTTAATGAAGCAGCGCTGCTCGTTTGCAGGTGGTTGTCTGTTCCTTCATACTCACATTGCCATAGACGTACTTCCAGGGCGAAATGAATTATTCTGGAATACATTCAGACCCAACTACTTCAAGCCCACGTAATTGAAATGATCCTCTGCATTGAAGTAATCTCAAACACGACAATGTTTTTGCGTCAATGTATACGAACGTTTGCGGCCACGTTGAAAAAAAAAAGAATCGGCAGATCCGACATACCTTGGGATTCGATGTTATGTGAAGCATGGGCATGGAAGATGATTGTGTCGTAATTGTTAAAGACGATAGTCTTTCCTGGGGACCTTTGATGCAAGAATTTTGATCTGTCTGTCTGTCTGTCTGTCTGTCTGTCTCTCTGTTTGTTTGTCCACTCTTAATGGCACTGACTACTTGAAACGGCCGACCCCATCTGCAGCGCCCACCAATGTTGCTCAAGGTTGAGCGTTCATGCTTGTGTGATTGTCAGTTTAAAAAGCAACTATTGCGCATGTCTGGGGCACCATAACAGCACATATATAGTCTGCATGTGCGTCTTTTACTAGAAAAAGCATGCAGAAGTTATTCTAAGGACCGTAGTTTTTATCACGTGGCGCTTACCATGTAACGTTTGCATGAAAAGGGAAGTGTTTCCAACGCTTTGCTAGGGCGACACGGTGGTGGCAACTACCCGTCGCCTTGCGTTCTACACCTTATCACCTCTGAGACGCACGCCCGTCTGAGAGCCACGCGTTTTCTTTTCCAAGATAACTGCCAGATAGCGCTCATGTCTCACGTGTGACGTGACTTGGTGCGCTCGTTCGCCTCCGCTGCACGCTCGAGGCACTCCAACGCAGCGCCTCCGGATTACCTTTCACAAATGTTCTTGCGCAGAACATCAAATAAACGTTTTTTAGGGGTGAAGCTCCTTATGGCGTGGCTTGTGCGTCCCTCGTAGTACGTAACCACTAGTGGCACATACCCGAAATAGGTATAACATTTGATTTATATGTGGGGTTTAACGTCCCAAAACCACCATATTGTTACGGGGGTGAGAGAATGAATGAAAGAAATATATTTACAAAATATACAGGGAGAGTCAGAGGCAGCTGCAGCCAAGATGGAAGACCAGCAGCAACAACAACACGAGCACGGTCGCTTTCATCGTCTTCGTCGTCTATGGTGCTCTTTCGTTGCCGATGTCGTGTAACATATAACCCCCCGCTGCTGGCAGCGCCGTCTCGGCGCCTAAAGGAGAGTAGGGTCATATGCGGATATGTACGGTTTGAGGCGGGTCACGTGGACGACGTCAGTAGCGGGTGCGGACGACGATGACTGACTGTCCAACGGAGTAATCTCGTATGTGACATCGGTAAGCCGGCGTAAAACCTTGTAAGGCCCCGAGTAGCGAGACAGGAGCTTCGAAGAGAGGCCAACGTGGCGGCATGGTGTCCAGAGGAGGACTAATGAACCTGGAGAGTAGGAAACTACTCTGTGATGGCTATCGTAGCGGGCCTTCTGAGAGAGCTGCGAGCCAAGAAGACGTTGCCGTGCTATTTGGCGGGCCACTTGAGCCCGAGCAGTGGCATCCCGGGCGTACTCTGTAACCGTTTGCGTAGTTGATGGGAGAAGAGTCTCGAAGGGTAATGCTGGATGGCGGCCGAACAATAAATAGAAGGGGGAAAAGCCAGTGGTGTCGTGGCGTGACGAATTGTAGGCAAATGCCACATAAGGCAAAGTACTATCCCAATCAAGGTGATCTTTGCAAACGTACATGGAGAGCATTGTTGTCAATGTTCGATTTAGGCGCTCGGTAAGACCATTTGTTTGTGGGTGATAGGCCGTAGTGAGCTTGTGACGCGTCGAACACGAGTGAAGGATGTCACTTACTACTTTTGAAAGAAATGAGCGACCACGATCAGTCAGCAGCTGTCGAGGAGTGCCATGGTGAAGAATTACGTCATGAAGCAAGAAGTCCGCGACGTCAGTGGCACAGCTTGTCGGTAGCGCTCGTGTGATAGCGTATCTTGTGGCGTAATCAGTGGCTACGGCTATCCACTTGTTTCCGGTGAGAGAAGTAGGAAATGGTCCAACGAGATCAAGACCGACGCGGTAGAAGGGAATGGTGGGTATGTCTATTGGTTGGAGTGGACCAGCTGGTGGCAAGGTGGAATGTTTGCGGCGCTGGCAGGACTCACATGCAGCAACGTATCGGCGCACAGAACGGTAAAGGCCTGGCCAGAAGAATCTACGCCGCACGCGATCGTACGTGCGCATGACCCCAAGATGTCCCGCGGTTGGGGCGTCGTGAAGCTGTTCATGTACAGCGGAACGGAGTGTCGCAGGAACTACGAGTAGTAGCTCTGGTCCTTCGGCGCTGGTGTTGCGTCGGTAAAGAATGCCATCGCGTAGAACGAACAAGTGTAGCGACGGGTCTACGTGGGGCAAGCGTAGACTCTGCATGATAGACCGCAAGTGGACATCGCTGAGCTGTTCCTTGCGTATGTCGGTGAAAGCTGACATGGCGAAGACACAAGGGTCAGAATCATGTGCTGAAAGGTCAGGTGGGTCCACGGGGTGACGGGATAGACAGTCAGCATCCTGGTGCATTAGGCCAGATTTGTATGCCACGTTGAAGTTGTATTCTTGTAGTTTCAATGCCCAACGGCCAAGTCGTCCTGTTGGATCTTTAAGGGACGACAGCCAGCACAAGGCATGGTGATCTGTAATTACCGAAAACGTGCGGCCAAACAAGTATGGTCAAAATTTTCCGACTGCCCAGACTAGTGCGAGGCACTCACGCTCTGTAATGGAAAACTTGCTCTCCGAAGGAGAAAGGAGGCGACTGGCATAAGCAATGACGCGATCTTGTTTTCGTTGCCGCTGGGCTAGCCAATCGCGCCAAGGAGACAGTCTTGCCGCTGGGCGAGAACAGCACCAATTCCATGTCCACTGGCATCGGTACGAACTTCAGTATGGGCGGACGGGTGGAAATGGGCCAAGATGGGTGGGGAAGTAAGTAATGTTGGAAGGGTGCGGAAGTCAGTTGCTTGGTCAGTACCCCAATAAAAAGGCATGTCCTTCTTCAGTAGCTCCGTAAGTATTCGGGCAATGTCAGCAAAATTCTTCACGAAACGTCGAAAGTAAGAACAAAGGCCGATAAAACTCCGTACATCTTTTGCGGAACGGCGTATGGAAAAATCTTTGACAACTCGAATTTTGTCAGGATCAGGCTGCACGCCTCGAGCACTGACAAGGTGGCCCAGCACAGTGATTTCTCGACGGCCAAAGCGACATTTGGAAGAGTTGAGCTGAAGGCCTGCTTTCCGGAAAACCTCAAGAACAGCCAATAGGCGGCTAAGGTAGCTTTCGAATGTAGGTGAAAATACGATGACGTCATCGAGATAGCACAGGCATGTGGTCTATTTGTATCCACGCAGGAGAGAGTCCATCATTCTTTCAAATGTAGCTGGTGCATTACACAATCCGAATGGCATAACCTTGAACTGGAAAAGACCATCCGGTGTGATGAATGCGGTTTTCTCACGGTCTCGATGATCGACAGAAATCTGCCAGTATCCTGATCGCAAGTCAATAGATGAAAAGTAGGCAGACCCATGTAGGCAGTCGAGAGCATCGTCAATCCGCGGCAGTGGATACACGTCCTTACGTGTTACTTTGTTTAAGTGACGGTAGTCTACGCAGAAGCGCCAGCTGCCATCCTTCTTCTTGACTAGCACGACCGGCGATGCCCATGGACTGCAGGAAGGTTCGATGACGTCTTTTGTGAGCATTTCTTCAACTTCGTGCTGGATAACTTGCCGCTCAGCATTAGACACGCGATAAGGACGTCGTCGGATGGGGCTGGCGTCTCCAGTGTTAATCCTATGAGTTACAAAGGATGTCTGACGCAAAGGGTGTTCATCAAAATCAAAGATGTCGCGGTAGGATTTCAGCAGGGGCCGGATGTCAGCTGTCTGTGCTGGAAGAAGGTCCGGAGCGATCATCTTGTCGATGGTGTCATCCGCTGCGCTCTTCGAGGATGAAAACGGAGCAAAGGACGAAGAAGATTCGGCAACGAACGCCGAAATGGCAGCATCTATAGAAAAAACTTTTGCCAGAGTCATACCATTTGGGATAACTTGAGCGCACCAGCTGAGGTTTAGGATCGGAAGAGATGCTGTATTTCCCGTGACTGTCAAAAGTGTGTGAGGCACGGCAACATTTTTGGCCAGCAGAACGTCAGCAATTGGTGTCAACATGTAGTCGCCATCGGGAACAGGAGGGACAGATCTCAGGCTCACGTAAGTAACGGCTTGAGGTGCTAGGCGAACGTGATCTGCAGAACACAGACGGGGTTGAGCTGGTGTTGGGTCGTCTTGGTAACACGGTAAATCAAGTTGAAGCATACCGGTTCCACAATCAATAAGGGCAGAGTGGGTGGATAAAAAGTCCATGCCGAGGATAAGTTCATGGGAACATTTCTCGAGCACAGCAAATAGCACTGTCGTGGAGCGATCAAGTACACTTATACGCGCGGAGCACATTCCAAGCACGGGAAACGTGCCGCCGTCGGCGACCTGGATGAGTGGCACTGTGGGTGGCGTTAAAACTTTCCTAAGGCGGCAACGAAGTTCTGAATTCATCACTGATATGTGAGCCCTAGTGTCCACCAGTGCAACAACGGGTGTGTCATCTACTTCACCGTCAATAAGGTTGCGTCGAGTCGGCAGCATGGTCAGAGGATTTGGTGGGCAAGTGGTCGATGCAGCATCACCTCCGGGAGCTGCATCGTCTAGTTTTCCCGCGGCAGGTGGTCAGTCGGCGACGTTTGTCGGCGAAATTGGGGCGAGCGAGACGATGGGCGACGGGAGAGCGGTGAATGGGACTGGTGAGCATGCGGAAATGGAGAACGACGACGATATGGCGGCATAGAAGGAACGTCTTCACTGGTGGCCTGAGGTGACTCCCGGTAAGTTTGAAAGCGTCCATGATCCCTCTCTGGCCGATGGGTGTACCCATAGGATGCCTGATGCAAATACCACCGAGTGTTACAACGGCGGGCCACGTGTCCGATACGGTGGCAGTTGAAACAAATCGGGCGATCGTCAGCAGTCCTCCACTCGGCTGGATTGCGAGGGCGCGCCGGAAGGTTTTGGCTTTGGGCATACGAAACATGGGGTCGACGAAGGTTGATCGGCTGAGAGGGAGCTGTAGTGCACTCGGAGGCCAGTCCAGCATTGGAAAGCTCTTGTCGCACAATGGCATGTACCAGTGGCACCACCTGAGGGCTAGAGTCACAGGCATGGGAGCACGTGGACGCAGGAGACAGAGCTTCAAGTTCACGTCTGATGATCTTGGTCACGTGCTCTGCAGTTAACGGCGTCTGTAGCGCAGGCCTGTGTTCGCATGACCAGGTTGCTGCTGTGTTCGGTAGTCGAGTGAAATTATGGGCGATACGTCGACATTTTTCGGCCTCAAAACGCTGGCACTCCTTGATGATGGCATCGACCGTGTTGCAGTCCTTGCATATGAGGAGGTTGAATGCATCATCTGCAATGCCTTTGAATATGTGAGCTACTTTTTCGGTTTCTTCCATACCGTTGTCCGCTTTTCGGCAAAGGGCAAGCACTTCCTGTATGTAAGTCACGTAGGACTCTGTTGACGTTTGCGCACGAGATGCGAACTCCTTCTTGGCCGCTGCCTTTCTACCCACAGACTTGCCGAAAAGGGCGCGCATCTTTTCTTTCCACGCATCCCAGCTTCCAATTTCATCTTCTTGGTTCTCGAACCATACTTTTGCTGTTCCTTTCAAGTAGAACAGAATATTGGCTAACATAAGAGTTTCGTCCCAGCGGTAATTCTTACTTGTACGTTCGTACAGCGGCAACCATTCTTCGATGTCGACATCATCCGTGCCACAGAACGTGCCAGGATCTTTTAGCTGTGGAAGGACAACAGTTGTTGTAGTCGCCTCAGCGGGAGCCGGTCCCTGGTTTGCCATGGTGGAAAAATCCAAGCGTCGGCCACTGCAGAGCTCCGTTATATCGTGTTGTATCCGGCACCTCCACCAAATGTTACGGGGGTGAGAGAATGAATGAAATGAATATATTTACAAAATATACAGGGAGAGTCAGAGGCAGCTGCAGCCAAGATGGAAGACCAGCAGCAACAACAACACGAGCACGGTCGCTTTCATCGTCTTCGCCGTCTATGGTGCTCTTTCGTTGCCGATGTCGTGTAACAATATGATTATGAGAGACGCCGTAGTGGAGGGCTTCGGAAATTTCGACCACCTGGGGTTCTTTAACGTGCACCCAAATCTGAGCACACGGGCCTACAAGATTTCCGCCTCCATCGGAAATGCAGCCGCCGCAGCCGGGAATCGATCCCGTGACCTGCGGGTCAGCAGCCGAGTACCTTAGCCACTAGACCACAGCGGTGGGGCTAGGTATAGCATTTGACCTCCAAGGTGGTGCCGGTGAGAGATTTCTTCTGTGCGTTGTTTAACAATAAAAAAAATAGTGCTCAATGTACATGTCAATGGCTGCTAATGGAGAATGAGAGACAGGAGCATTCGGCTTTTAGTCAACGCGCACGCTGCGATCCCCATTAGCAGCCATTGGCATGTACATTGAGCACTATCGGACAAGAAAGGGTTCCTACATTATACTCGCTGGGTGTAACCTCCTTAGTTTTAGAAAGGTTTAGGGAGCGTTGAGCCACAAGGCCATGAATACGATGAACTAATATATGCCATGAATGAATTCGAGGTGGTTAAAGGGGGGAAGCAGATACGAAGCGCAAGCCGTAAGAAATTAAAAGCTGAATCCTCCTGTCTCTCATTTCACATTAGCAGCCACTGGCATGTACATTGAGCACTATCTGACAGGAAAAGGTTGCTACGTTATACTCGCTGGGCGTAACCTCCTTGGTTTTAGAAAGGTTTCGCGAGCATTGGGCCGCAGTGCCATGAACAGTATACACTACTCGTATATACCATCAACTAGTATATACCATGAATTCAAGGTGGTTGAAGGTGGGAAGTAGACCCGAAGCGCACGCCGTAAGAAATTTTGCGTGTGCCACCTGTCGTTTAGTCCTTGGAATGTCCACTGAATGGCGGTGCTTCTACATGGGGAATATATGATAAAAAGATGCGAGATGGTGGGACTTGGAGTGTTGAACAGATGGACGAACGGACACACAGACAGATGGTGGATGGACGCATGAAAGGACGCAGGGGCGGATGCATGAACAAACACAGGGACGGGCGCACGAACAGACGCATGGACGGTCACACTGACGGACGCATGGACGGACGAATGCTTCGCCCCACTCTCCATCATTCACTCCGTGGATATGGTGCCATTTTTTTTTCAATCTCTCCAGACACAAGACTATCATCTTTCGACGTCATTTGCAGATTAACATGCAGATACGTGGCCAATTTTTTTTTATTGAGTGAAACGTTACAAAGCGGCGCTCCAGATATGTACAAATGCATACACGGACATTCGTTGAACAGCCACATGTGTTTTATATAACCAGCCATTTTCAGTCGTGTAACAATGCCAGCAACAACATGGATATTAGCAACACCAGAAAGGGTAAGCTGACATAGAGCGCTGGTTCTCGCAAGAATGGTAACCCAGTACATTGCTACATGAATCAACTTCAGTGAATGTCACGTTACTACAATCGACCTCAACCCCATATGATCGCTTTATCACAGGAGTACACATGTAATGTTTATAAAATTGAATAACCAGCACTCCAAGCATAATGAACGTTTCACGAATATTAAAGTCAATTTGAAAAGTAGTTCAGAGACCTGGCGTAGCTTTGTCATAGATTGATGCCACGCACATTGCTTGGCTTCAATTCAATCTGGGACCAAGACATTCATTCGTTGCATTCGTCAGGTCAACGCTGCAGATGTAAACTTTTCCTTAAAGCTCACGCCTTAAAGTTACCAATGTATGTTCACGCTATTCCTGGGTAGATATAAAGTGTCATCACCTGTGTCACATACCCGCTCTTGGGTATGTGCCACTGCCTGACTGAAAGTGTTTGGTGAAGTGTACGACGGGATAGGGACATTATTCATGTCATGTCATGTCATGGATGGATGGATGAATGGATGGATGGATGGACGGACGGACGGACGGACGGACGGACGGACGGATGGATGGATAGATGGATGGATGGATGGATGGATGGATGGATGGATGGATGGATGGATGGATGGATGGATGGATGGATGGATGGACGGACGGACGGACGGATGGACGGACGGATGGAAGGATGGATGGATCTTCTTCGTATATGAAATTGGCAATGTTTGTGCTAAGCCGTGCAAGGAACTAAACGATCCTGAAGGCAAATCTGTTTTTTTTATTTCTGGGTTGTTTCGAGGCCTTAGCTTGGTGATGCAGGTCGATTCTAGGACGCTTCTAGGTTGTTTCTGCGCTTTAGACAGCTTATGCTAGATGGTTTCTACGTTGACTTTTAGTGCAGAGAGGATCGTAATAAATCGCAGATAGCCACAGACACGACACAAGCACGTCGTCGTTGGCGTAGCCCTTCCGTCACTTCGGGGTCTTCTCGCAGCCTGCGGTTCGTTCCTGCTTCCTGGTATTCTCTCGTTGTGCGACTAAGGGTCTTCGTGTAGCTGACATCGCTTCGCGGTGATTTCGCGGGCCAAACATTGTTTTTTGTTTCTTTTTAATGGGTATGTGGTGAGTAGAGGTATTTACCCAGTTTATGTGCAACATACCAACCTATGATGATGATGGTGATAGTTTTTAAGCCCACACAGTGGTACATACCCGAAAATCCACAGGAATTACGGCAAGCCTAAACATTTTATCAATTAAAATATAGCCGGACACTTATATAGCCACCAAGCTAATGGCGGCAACTGTCAGCCTTCCCGCGGGGACGACGTCCTAGTGGCACATGCCGGGTTTTGCTAGCAGGTGGGTTTATGTCGACAGAGATGAGTCTACACTCTCCGCGACATGAAGCCTTGCTTGAACCGGGTATTTCCAGTAGCTCACTAGTCGCCGTTAGTTTCGCTAATACATCACCGAAAGGGTGGCCTGACAATTATTTCAAAGGGTGTATTCCACGTTGCATATTCGCTCATTCGGTTTGGATCCAGTAGCAAGTAATATTGCGCTAAATTTTTTTGTTGAGCGCAGAAAATCTTTCCTAGAGATTTCTCCACCTCTTTGCGTGCGTGCGTACGTACATACATACATACATACATACATACATACATACATACATACATACATGCATACATACATACATACATACATACATACATACATACATACATACATACATACATACATACATACATACATACATACATACATACATACATACATACATACATACATACATACATACATACATACATACATACATACATACATACATACATACATACATACATACATACATACATACATACATACATACATACATACATACATACATACATACATACATACATACATACATACATACATACATACATACATACATACATACATACATACATACATACATACATACATTAGGGAATAAATCAATACTCGCCAGATATTTTGCATGCGGATGAAACCTAACGTCATGGTTGGGTTCATTCCGTAGTATGCGATGTGTGCTGCTATTGATCTTCGCACGCTAATCCTGTTAACGTCTTTCTCTCTTCTCCTTGCCACTCCCGTTTGTTCTCGCAGGAATGAGCGAACACCGCTGACCGAGACTCGCCCGTCACCATGAGCGTACATTCATGGCGCTTTTGTGTCCCACTAGTGGCTCTAGCGTTTTTCTTGTTGATTCTTCTGTCGTGTCCATCGGCATGGTGAGTACCACAGCTCTTCTTATTTTTGTCAAAGTGTGTATTAGTGGCGGGCCTCCAATAAGGCGGGGCAAACAAGCTGTTCTGCGATGGACGAGGCACATCAGTTGATGCTCTCAGGCAACCTCAAATTGGGGCCTTTATGCACTTGGGGTCCGAAGTGCTGGCTCTAATACCGGTCTAGCGTGGGCACTTTTGATCGTGATTATGGCCAAACAGGATCAAATGTCTTGGTCACGATCAACACATTCCAAACTGATTCACATCGAGCTTGACGCAAACGTCAGTCTAATCGCGATCTGACAATCATGGTTATCTTGATTTTGATTGGGCATGATCACGACTAAATGTGATGGTCTAGCAGCACTTAACTTTGAGCGTAATTGAGAAGAAAGGTCCTGATCGCAGTTCAAAAGTGCCATTGCGTCATTGGTATAACATGCCCCTGGACAACTTTTCATAGCAAGTGAAGATTACCTGACCTAATTTTGTGAACTCTGTCATTAAGTATTGTAAATCTGGATCGCTACTGTATATCTCTACATTGCTACCACTAATACACTAACCGTATCTTACTTCTATCGCGGACGTGTTCAGCTTTGCACGGTTGTCACTAAAGCCCAAGTCCTCATGCAGGCTCACACCCACACGAATCATTGGGTGGATATCGATAACTTATGGCGCGCGAACGAGCGCCTTCTAGCGGATTATTCAAGACATTCCTTGAGAAGGATCTCTAGCGAGAGGAGTGGTAACTAGAGTGGACGGCGGCTTACACGGAAATGTATGGTTTTGTGTGGGGTTTAACGTCCCAAAACCACCATATGATTATGAGAGACACCGTAGTGGAGGGCTCCGGAAATTTCGACCACCTGGAGTTCTTTAACGTGCACCCAAATCTGAGCACACGGGCCTACAACATTTCCGCCTCCATCAGAAATGCAGCCATCGCAGCGGGATTTGATCCCGCGACTTGCGGGTCAGCAGCCGAGTACTTTAGCCACTAGACCACCGCGGCGGGGTGAGAATATAGGGTCGAGCATAGGTGAATCGCATCAGAAGAACGATACTGGAGTGATTTCTTGACCTCCTCAACGCTCATGCTTTCTATAGGCGAACGTGTGCGGCATTTTTAAGAAAAAGAGTGAGGAGGGGGAGGCAGATAACGCTGCAGAAAACACAAGCAATGAATGCGCCTAACATAACAGCACAGACTAGGACACTTGCACTTGGCTTTGAATAGTGCGCTTGGCCATACTCATGAGTATTTCTCAGATGCGCTTTGTCATACGGCGTTGGTCACTTGAATAAATGTTACTTGAAGATATTGGTGGTAGTTGTGGTTGTAAGGAATAGAAAAAAGGCACCTGATTTCTGTCTGCCCGAGTGGTGACACGGCGCAGTGCCTTATAGGGGGGGGGGGGGGGAAGGAGGGATAGAAAAGAATAGAAGGAAATAGATGAAGAAATAGAGAGGCAAGCGACGGAAAATATAAGGGGATAGGAAAATGGGGATCCGGTCGAAGCAGTCCAAGGGTGGGGCACCACAATGCGAGAGCTGCACGGCGTCAGGAGACCGCGGAGGGTGAACCAGTTGGCGGGAGCTACGCTGGCGTCGGAGATCGCGAGGGCACGTCCGTCCAGCTTGAAATCCTCCGAGCGAATCCCTTAGAGATATGTAGGAGTTAACAGCGTAACAGACTACGCTCGAAGTTCAGTGACCTCTGGTGGCTTGTGCATCGTCAGCAGGTCTAGTTAGCTTTCGAGAATAATAGAGTCACGACATCCTGCGCTCAGCACTCACGTCATTCTGTTGAGCAAATCACGAAAGGTGTACCTAAAATGCTAAATGTCATCGGCGTCTTCAAGTGAACGTCATTATCATTCTGGCTCTTTTGTTTACTTGCTGCAGAAACTTGCTACGAACTTTGCCGAGGGGTGGCTCTCTAAGCAGGCAAAGCGAACAGTATGCACGCTACGCAGTCGTAACTTTACACTGTGGTACAAAAGGCCCGCCAAACCGGAATATTTGTTGTAGAAGCACATGTTAGGGAGACGTGAAGATACAGTTTACGTGCTCGTAGGTGGTGGCGCAGTTTCAAGCATGGCTGTGAGTGGTGGGCGAGTAGTATACTGCGTGTATCAGGCTTTAGCAAAAAGACACGAAGACGCAAAAGATTACAAGTTTGGCGCTGTGTCCTCATAGTTTTTTTTTTTTTTTTGCGCTAAACATTAAGATATGCTAGTGCGGCTCAGTATAAAACAAAACTCCACGAACAGAGCTTAGGCCTTAACGTCACTTTCTTCAGAACGTGCTTTCGTGGCATTCTCGGTAAATGAGAGTTCTGTGGAATACACTGTATAGAATGGCGGATCAACTGACTCACGGTAAACCTGACACAAGGGAAACAAAACGCCGTGGTACGTGGCATGAACGAAAGAAGAACCCGAGCTGGGTCTCAACCAGGGTCAGATTAAGGAGACGGTGTTGCTAATCCAGCGCTGGTCGAGTTCGTTAGCCACGACGTCCCACGGCACTAATGAACACCCCGACGTGGTTCGAAATGTTTCCAACATCTTGCAAACCCCAGTTGCGCCGGTGGGGGATGCCGAATCCCGCTGATTGAGAGTGAACTCTATTAAAGGTCTTATTTGCTAAGCACTAATCGGGATGCTCTCTTCCTTCTTTTATCGGCGCTCTGTTTTCAGAATACTAAATGGAAGCCCCCTGCACTACTGCTAATACTGGGATTAACCAACTCGTACTAACCATGTTAATCGTTTGAGGGATGTATTAACCTGATACAGACGTGGCTCCGAAGCATGCCTTTTGCCATTAATTCTACGCAGTGGCGTGTTTTAGAGAGGCACGCTGAAGCTAAGCAATTCTCTAATAAATTCGACTGGAAATACGTGGAAAATCCTTCGTGCAAATCACTCGACATGTTGTATAAAAGAGGATGTCGTTGGTATTCTCTGGTTGCGTGCTTGCGTGCGTGCGTGCGTGCATGTGTGTGTGTGTGTGTGTGTGTGTGTGTGTGTGTGTGTGTGTGTGTGTGTGTGTGTGTGTGTGTGTGTGTGTGTGTGTGTGTGTGTGTGTGTGTGTGTGTGTGTTCCTTCGGGTGAATTATGATATCTGGGGCGGAGTTGAATGAATGAATAAACTTTATTGCCGCATCCGGCATGTTTGTGGTCGACACTAGACAGCACATGGACACCAGTACCAGGAGACCTTGTCTCCCTACAGCCTCCTTGGCCTGCTGGATAGCCCATTTTTGGTCTTGGACCTGCGGCCTGAGCAGCACTGTGTTTAGAAAACTATTTATTCGTTCGGGCTCACTGTCATCGAAGAGCCGGTTTCGGTAATTTTCTGTCGAGCGACAGATATGGTTAAACTATTACGTAAGTCTTTCGTGTAACTACGGGCTCTAAAAGTAAGTCAAACAAACAAAGGAATGCCTTGTTTCACACTTCGTCTTCTTCGCCTTTTCTGTTTGCGAAGCTGGTTCGAACATAGAAAGGAGTGTAAATATAATTTCTTCTATATGTAGGCTAGAGACTCAACCAGTGATTTCGTTCTTTATGCCGCAGTTAGAAGCAGGTCATTGTTATCTGACTGCTGAAAAACGTTTGCCTCAGTAGGTAATTTTCTCAAAACTGTTTTTGAAGTGCCTATGACATCCTGTTCATGAGTGAGGCCGTTATACTTTGTTCGAAGTAGGCACTGTGTACATTCGTTCAGTGCCGCATCATCCACATTAGGCGAAAATCAATTCTAAGTTTCAAAAAAAAAACATTTTGATAGAAACAAACGCAAGTACATGTGTTAGACAGTATCATTACTTTTGTGGTGACATGCATGTCAAATAATAAATTCTTGCTACATGATCAAGCAATGACCGAAAAGTTAGTAAACGTATTATTAGCATCTTTGAACTACGGCTAATCGCTAAACACCTATGACTCTCACGTCAGAAATTGTGCACCAAAGCGCCTTGTTTCTTTACGCATGGCGTTGGTGCGCGTCGCGCCGAGTTCAAAAGGAGGCACTTTTTCGCTTATAACTTACGCAACTGACAAAGCGTGGCAATTACCCATCCAACGGCAACAACTAAGATTTTTTTACTTGTCATAAGTAGCCGCAATGTCTTCATTGTCTTCATTTTGCGGGGTGGTGACAAAATGACGGACGCATTGTAATCTTCTTGGGCCTTGAGTGTGCACGTCTGCCCAGACAGGTATATTTCGGTTGTTACATAATTGCGAAACACCTTATAATTTAAATTCATGTTTCGACTTCAGTGGGGACAGCGCATAAAAATGTCTCCTTGTTGGGCTGCTCCTTGTAAAATAAAAGCAACAAAAAAACGTGGTTTTCCCTGCCCCGGTTTTCCCATCTAAGCCGGTAATCTGACCAACACAGGCTCTAAACCACTGTATCTTGCAGAGTTCTTGAAAATGTCTTCTTGGGTGTCCTTGTAGGATTTTAAAACAATATCTGACGTTCTAACGTCCCAAAACTGTGATTTGATTATGAGAGATGCCGTAGTGGCGGGCTATGGAAAACTTGACCATCTGGGGTTCCTTAACGGGCGCCTAAATCTGAGCCCACGGGCCTGAAATGTTTTCTACCGAATGTTTTCAAATGTTGTCAACTGTTTTTGTATCTACCGAAAATGCACCCGCCACAGCTAGGATTCGATCCCACGACCTTCGAATTATCAGTCGAGCGCTATGACCTCTAGACCACGGCGGCGACGCCTTGAAAGGTTTCTAGTAGAGATGAACAGTAATGAATCCTATAGGCTTACTAGTTTTCTGAAAAAGAGAATGCCTGGAATTCAGTCAGGCCTAAATGCCTGCTTCTTGAGTAGCGACATAATGGTGACTCGGGCGGAGTCGGCTTACCAGTCCACCGATTTCACACGACCAGCGTGGTTAATAGATACGTGACTTAAAAACAATGGGAACTATGTGTAATGGGGGCTCACGCATCATTTAGATTATACGGGGGGACCGGGCACGCCTCAATTTCTTCATTTTCTGATAAATTTCAAAAGCGGATGCAGAGGAGCACCGGCAACAATATTTTTGATGAAATGTACTCCCTATGAATATTTATCTACCTTTTTTTAACACGGAAAAGTCTTAAGCCGGAGTCCACTTCTCCGCTGACGTATTTCCGTCACAGATATGACGTTGTAAATTAGATACTAACAGAGTGCAATGGAGAAACCGAGAAGGAAAGATTATGTCACGTGGCGTCGAATCAGCAACCTCTCGGACCGAAGCGCGCGGTGCTCACCACTATGTCATCTAACGCATGTTGTCAATTGTGTTAACAGCAAGCCTTTTATATACACCATACATCGTTCGGCGGTCCTCTGAGCACCGAAACTGTTGCGCGTTTTCATTAGAGAGTTTTAGTACAGCGTACGCTGCGTACGTGGCGGCGTTGCGTACGTAAGGACGCCACGTTCTGCGTAGTGCGCATGCGCAGACCGCAACGCGCACGTACCGCATTACGTACGCGGCCGCTACGTACGCACGCATGAGATGCGTGCGTGCGTACGTATGAGGTTAACGCGCTGCTCTCGAACAAGTTCGCGACAGCGCGAGACTTTGTTTTGCAAAATGACGGAAACGAAAGCAAGCACCGACCGGCTCTGTGGCTTAAAATATGGCCATAATCTGGCTATAACACTTGGATTGGCTCAGATTGGCTGTCAACAACACGTGCTTCTATTTTGATCTATTAGATGGCGCAACACGCTTCACGCTCGTTACGTACGCGGCTACTACGGCGTACTAAAAGGCGATTAGTGGCAAACGACGCCACGTAACGCAAGGCTCTTGCGTGATGCGTACGTAGCACCATTCCGCAGTACTAAAACTCTCTATTATCACGAGCGAAATGGCGTGACGGGCTCGCGGTGGGCGCGTTCTAAGGATGGTCGCCTCCACGGAGCGTAGTCTCTCCTATGCGGGCGCTTAGCAGACTCTTTTGATTCGGGAAAGGACGAAGGTCACTTCGCTCGCTGCCTCGGCTGCGTTCACGAAAGGAGCGCACTGCTGACACACGACGAAGTAAGAATTGCGACAGTTGTTCGCTCTTGTTCTGTGTATACTTGTGCGCTCGTTTCGTGCGTCATCTTTCTGTTTGAACAGCGCGCCGAGCTGCTTGTCGAGCTGTGGCGTTTGATAGTCTGTGCTCGTCCTATGTATGCTTATTTCGTGCGCGCTTTTTGCTTGAGGTGCGCGCTGCAAGTTTCGAGCTGCTTGTTCTTAACATGACTTTGCAATTTTGTTATTGTTGCTGAAACGACGCACAATAAAAGCTCAACTACCACAGTGAATACACGTTCCACTTTCGTGTTAAACGAATTCGTAAATGGGGGATGGGGGATCAGCCACGTTCTTTTTCTTTACTATCATGCAAAACGTCATATTCATTTAACGTTCAATGTACTGTATACTTATTGATTTCATCAAAAACTTGCGAACGTTTATTGAAATGGTATACTTACGCCTTGTACTTCAATATTTAGATGAATGCTCCTCGATTTTTTTTTATCCGAATGTTGCCACATCAAATAAAGGTCAGCTTGAAAGTCTCAAGACCTCATTGATCAATAAACAATAAAAAATTATAAACAAACAACAAAAAAGAGGTGGAATTCAATGTTTTGGTAGTTTTGATATTTATGCGTCTTTGTTCGCACTTTATCATGGCGCCGTCTGTTGTAGCTTTTTGTAGCTTAAAAAAAGATCCAGATTTGCGTGTTTTTTACTGTTTTCTACAATACTCTGCCAGCGACCTCGAGGCAACAAGAGAGAAAAAATGGAAGAAGTTGGGATCGAATAAGCTTTATAGAAGGAAGCAAGCAGCTCACAGGACCGGCGTTTATAAAGACGTCAGAAGACGTTGACGACGCGTGGTTGGAGGCAAGCCCATTTCGCTGGATTAGCTGGCGCGTAATAGGATTACTACCCTCTACATCGAAAGCTAAACTCCAAGCTTGCGTCGGGGGAGATGTGGTGCGCTGGGATTGGAACCGCCTTTTCCAGTAGCCAGAACTGGTGGTGGCAGGAATAGGGGACAAACAGAGGTCTCTCTCTCTTTCTTTTTTTTTCTTGCTGTGAGTGGCCATTCAGCGGTCTGACACTGCTAGAGTTGACCGCTCGATGCCGAAACGGGCCATGGGTCGCGCTTGTGTTCTGAATAAAAAAGTAAAAGGACGATCGGAACTTTTTTTTTTTCTCCCTATAAGGTCCCTCAATCTGTACTTCCAGGGTAAGCTTCTTGGTAGGCCTTGTTTCTCGACGCTCGTTTGTGCACCGAAGCATGTGTGCTCTATCGGCCAGCTTTTTTTCTTCCCTTCGGCTACAGGTTCCCGATTTTAAGTATACCTAAGCGCGCACGAAAACTTGAGCGCAGTATATATTGAAACCTCCGGTCGCCCGTCCATATGACAAGGTGCGTTTCGGACTATTTCGACTTCCCGAAAGCGCTTTACGAAAGTCCAGCTTGTTACACCACTGGCTTCTTATTACGCTTTGTCCCTATGCTCTGGCCAAACAAGGAATATATTGCAGTGGGATTGTTATTGTTGGGCTCACTCTTATTGCATTCTTCGTAAATAACACAGGGCTCAGGAAAGATGGCACACAAAGATGTCTGAGGGCTTGTCCTGTGTAACTTATTCTTCGAGGGCACCATTTTCTTTTTTCGACTTTGTATGGCCTTTGCGACGAAATCCGTGTGGGAAGGACAATAATCACCAGCACGTATGTATGTATGTATGTATGTATGTATGTATGTATGTATGTATGTATGTATGTATGTATGTATGTATGTATGTATGTATGTATGTATGTATGTATGTATGTATGTATGTATGTATGTATGCATGTATGTATGTATGTATGCATGTATGTATGTATGTATGTATGTATGTATGTATGTATGTATGTATGTATGTATGTATGTATGTATGTATGTATGTATGTATGTATGTATGTATGTATGTATGTATGTATGTATGTATGTATGTATGTATGTATGTGTACTATCGCGCTCAATATGAACTACACCGCGGCAGTGCGCGTGGCCGACCACTCTGTACATGGTTGTACAGTGGCGCCGATCACGACATGTTTTCAAGTTATCAAGGTAGCATGTGGCTGTTCCTGCAAGTACGCGTCACCTTCAATTGCTTGCACGCTAACCCTCACTTTGCCCTGTAAGGACATCAGCTTCAAAAATGTTGACTGCCATCGCGGCTTCACCAACAAAGACTGATTTTTTTTCTGAAAAGAAAAACAGATTCAACAAGCTAAATAAATCACAGGTTTCATCGACAGTGGTTAGACGCCAACTAAAACGTTTCTGAATAAATTGAAACCTAGGTTTTAACGCCCCAAAACCATCATATGATTACGAAAAATGCCATTTCGGAGGGCTCCGGAAATTTCGACCACCTGGCGTCCATTGACGCGCACTGACATCACGCAGTACACGGCCCTCTAGCATTTTACCTTTTTTGAAGGGTGTGAATTGTTCCCCGGCCTACAAATAAAGGAGGGTCAGGGTGTAGACTAGCGCTTCTTCCCAATACGCCCTGGCATGCACAGTCAAACTTTTTCCCAGTGATTCGAAAAGATGCCACGGTCGGCGCCACTGTACAACCTTGCAGTGCGCTCGTACGCGCACTTGCGGGGTGTAGGTCATAACGAGTGCGATAATACGTACGCGAGTGTGCAGTGTTCGTGTCCCAGAAAGAAAGCAAAAGCATAGAGAACTCGCGTGAACTCAGGCATGTAGCCCGCATTACACTCAAGCCCAACGGGATTAATCCAACTAAAAAAAATAACAAATAAGGGAGATATTTCAAACTGAGTAAAAGAAAACATCTATATTTAAAAACAATGCTTTCGAATATAATACTTTTGAGACCGCTCGAAAGTACTCTATTTGAAACATTAGGCTGATTAAATAGTAAGCGTAGGCTATAAATAACAATTATCTTTTGGGAACCCCAAATGGTTAACGTAACCATTTACTGTTAAGTGTTAATACTGCGGTTATGGTAGTGTTGACTTGAATGGGGTAGTAGTAAAGGTAGCAGATAGTCTCGGCTTATCCCCCCGCAGTTTTTAGCAACACGTGCCTCCCGTAAGACGCCGCAGTGGTGGCCCGCATCGGAATCGCTAAGCTTATTTGCGCGAAACTGTCGCACTCGTAACGAGCGTGTCTCTTTCGTAACCCAATTAAGCGAGCGAAATTCCGCGTGGGCACGTACGTCGGCGTTCTCTAAAGTCGCCGGTACGTGCATCACTTACGCCGAGTCCATCGTGCATTAACCCTAATTTAAATCCGGGCCCGATGGCGTGCCATGCACCGCCACCACGGCGCCACGCAAAGCGGCGTACATGAAAAGACGGCGACGCGTTCTACTTAGGCTCTGCGGTATGCTGCGCTATTCTTGCATGCTCGTGTCCGTAAGATTATCCCTGTGAAGTTCAAGCGAGCAGAAGACCAGTCTGTCAGAATAATGCTCCCCATTAAAGTATCCTATTTTGTCCATTCATGCCTCTTGAATGCTGTCACATGTCGGTCCAGCTACCGGTGCAAACAGGGCAGTGGTGTAGCTCCCGTTCCCCTGCCCCCCCCCCCCTGCCCTCCTCCCGATTTTTCTTTTCGCCATGGCATACCGAGCGAAAAATGACCAATTCAATGAGGTGCCATTGCTCTCTCTCTCTCTCTCTCTCTCCATATATATATATATATATATATATATATATATATATATATATATATATATATGTGTGTGTGTGTGTGTGTGTGTGTGTGTGTTAATATAGCAAAGTTGGTGTGTTGGTACCAACATCATCGGTTAATGAATTTTAAGGCACTCTCATATTCTATGTATGCATGTAATGCCTGTTTGGACACTCTTTACGTTTTTTGTTTACACTTGAATTTCATGTGTCTTATTTATCCATGAAGGAGTATAGGCATGTATGGCGACGTTGCAGAAGAATCATCACGCGTAGTCTCCAGCGTAAAGTCGCCGAGACATGTATTGTTTACTCAGCAGTCAAACCACACCTCCTTATTAGAGGTTGTCACGGGGACATTTTGGTAGATACATTCATGGCCAACCAATGGCCGGAACACGAACATACACAACTTAAGAACTACACTCACGTGTTTATCCGTTTTAGAGCGTTCAAACAAAGTGTAAGGTGGCACTTAATTTTTTTGCAAATGTTTTTAAACACGCCAATCCTTCATTTCGAAGTCCAACGCCACGCGCCGATGTGTCTTCTCTGTGCAAACTTTATACGTCATTCCAGCTCCTTGCAGCCGCACGTCTCTGCCACGGATGACAAGTTTTGCAGTTCCTCCTAGGCATATGCATGCAAAATAGGTGCATACGCTTACCATATTGGGAAGCTAAACGAAACATTATACGTCTGTTACGGTGTGCTGGCCGGGCTTGGAACGTTGACGCGAATGTAAAAAAAAAGAAAAAAGAGAAAAAACATCGCGCGAAAGAACGTGGGGATTCCGAGGTTGCGAAGGAACAAAAGGGAGCACCAAGATGGGGAGAGGCTAAAGAGAAAGAGGAGGGAGACGAGCGAGTCGTTTGCAAAGCGACGCGGAAGGACCGTAATGTATTCACGAGCTCAAAGTGCGCGCGTGGGCGTACTTTTGCGCTTTGCGGGGCCATCCCCGCGTTAATGCGAATGTAGCCGAGAGGGCGCGCGTTGATGGACGTCCTGATTGGATCGCATGAATGAGAGATTAATTAGAGACTTGTTTCGCGACCGTACGAAACTGACGCGACACTGGCGCGTTCTTCTTCTTCCGGTCGCAGTGAATACTACGTGGCTGTCCTTGTCCTTTTTTTTATGTTGGGATGCATGGACTCCTTGCAAAACAGTTAAGAGAGACGCCATTAATGGAAACATTTGCAAGCCAGCCACGTGGCGTTCGGTAAAGTGGAGTCGCTTTGCACTCGAGGTCTATACTGGTCTGCTATCCTCCGGGAAGGTCATATTCATTACTGTTTTTTGTGACTACTATAAATGGTCGCCGTGCTTCCGAGTTCGCTTTCTGTAGCATCGAACTTTCTCTCGCCTTCGTTGACAGAAAGCACTGATTCTTATCGTTCAGGCTCGAGGTATTTCACCACGTCGGGAACAAGAAGAGCGAGCGCAATGTATATCATCGTATGGCGACTCATTTGGCTCAGATTTCGCATTAAGGGGCGCAAGCGCCCTCCTGTAGCTCCTGCTAGTCGGGCCCCATTTATTTATCTACAGCTTTGTCGGTATGTACAGGGTCCGTACATTTGAAGCCCTTCAAAGTACTCTTTTCATAGCACAAAAGGAAACATTCACCGCTACAAAAAAACAATTCCTTTATATGTTTTTACGCATGTCATCGTTTCGTCTGCCTGCACCGATGGTAGCGTAAAATTATAGGAACAAGTTTGTTCTTGCTTGAATAGTTCAATTCGGGAAAATTTGATGCGTTGCGACCTTCATGCGGTGTCGTATATAGCCACTCTTCGCATCATTATTTTTTTCTCAAGAGCGCACTTTTTTGTTAGGCCGCAAAATGACGAGGTTGCATTAGGCTCACCATTGTCATTGTATAGCACCGGTTCCAGTGCACCATAATAAAGTCTCATAATACGTTATTGGTTTGTATCCACAATGGTGGGGAGGGGGAATTCATATATGCCGATCAAGTAATACTACGAAAAATCGGAGGAGCAGCTATTGTGAAACAACGCTGAAAGGAGAAGAAGGCCGGTAGGATCCGTGTCTTGCATGCCACGCAACTTTCACGCAGTCCAAACAACGGGCCACAACGCGTAGCTGTACGGGGCACGTGAGATGCCGTAGAGATGGCGTGGTGTACAGGTCAGGTACGGGCAAGATCGATAATATTTTCGCCCAGGAAACGTACGAACATACATTCCGTATGCGCAATTCCAAACTATAGCACGACATTCGCCGATTCATGACACCGGCTTCGGCATCTAACAAAACTGACGTCGCCGCTTTAACTCTCGCGTGCTCAGCTAAGTGGCGCCACTTCCCAGGTCATTCTTTCGGTCGTTTTGGGGGCGAAGCTCCCTATGCCGTGGGTCGTTCTTCCGCGATGTATGTAATAGTCTGTATACAAATGTCTGTATACACCTGTATACAAGTGTTATGTAATCGAGGCTTTGTAACTAATAAAAACTGAAACTGAAAAAAAAATAGTCGTAGTATAGTATTAGGTATACCTCCACGGCCGGACTAGAGGAGCTGCCGGCGCGCACCCTTTTCGATTGAGGAGGAAACCCGCGCACGTTAATCATGCATAAAAAGATAGTTGTTACTAATGCAATTACTTGAAGAGACGAGTATTGGTGACTTAATCTCAATAAAATTTGCCTTGAATTTGATGCTTACTAAAAAAACTTATATCAGAAGGACGCACTTTGAGCACTATCTGAACAGGAAGGGTTGCCAGATTAAACTAGCTGGACGTAACCTCCTTGGTCTTGGCAAGGTTTAGTTAGGGTTCGGCCGAAGTGCCATGAATATACCGAACTAATATATAGCTATCAACTAGAGGTGATGGGGGGTGGGAAGTATACACGAAGCGCAGGCCGTAAGAAAGTGAGCGAGTGCCACCTCTCGTTTAGTCCTCGGAATGTCCGCTAGATGGCGGTACTTTTATATGCGGAATTTATGATGAAAAGAAGCCAGATGGTGGTACTTGGAATGTTCGCTTGATGAGTGGATGGGTGGACGGACGGGCAGACGCAGGAACAGACGCATGGGCGGATGCACGGATGGTCACTCAGATGGACGCAGGGACGGACGGAAGCAACAGCAGACGAACGCTTTACCGCACCCATCATCATGCACTCCGGGGATACGCTGTTAATTTTTCATTCGCACTTTTTCACGTATAACGCACCTATCGCAAGCTCTTGAATAAGCGCTAGAGTTCCTTGGCAAAGGTACTACGGAAGCGTCTTTTTTTTCTTTTGGCGAAATGTAAAAAAGTTGATAGCGCGAAAGAATATATTGCTCCTGGCAAATATATATATTATAATTTTCAGCAATATCCTAAGAACTTCATGTTAATTGCAAGCATTTCAGAGTGAATGAAGAGACTCGCGAGAAAACGAAGCAAAACCAAATACATCGCCATAAGCGTACACGCACGTACGCCCCAAGGAACGACATTTTCGTGTCTTAAGAAATCGGAGTTCACCTTTTAAAAAGAAATATTGGTATACGTTTTTGCAAACACTCTCTTTAAAACTATAGCAATTGTCAGTCGCCAATACACAAACATGCGGACCTGCAGGAAGTCTCTCCAGAAGCCCCGTAGAATCTTCTTATTATATTGTGCACGTGCTGCCCTTTAATGGGTGCATCTCTGTGCTCTGGTTCTAATGGTATAACATGCTAGCATATGTAACAGAAGCTATCAACTTTTTCGCTCTTTTCTTCAGGACACTCACCAGGTTTTTGCGTGTTCTACTTCTTTCCTTCAGTATTTGTAGATTCTTCTTTTTGTAGAAATAATTAGTGACCAAGCTGGAAAGAAAATATAAAAACAGTAGAATGAAGCGCACTCCTTTTTAACCGGTCATTAGCGTGCACCTTGAAAAAGTTCGCATCAAACAAGCGCCCATTGCCAAACGTGCAAAGAGGGGAATGCTCTTAGCATATCCCTAACTGCGTTCGTATTTTATAAGTTTCTTTCTCTTGCTATGCCCTGAGGCAGTCCTCCCAAAAAAATATGAAATAAACGGCAGACGTTCATTACCCTCCGGTAAGAACATAAAGATGCTTTTCAAGCCATATGTGCACTCAACAACAATTGCATCCCAGAAGCTCTCGTAGTTAGAGGGGCCGTCGCTGATCAGGGATTAGCAATGCTAACCATTCAGTGTCCGAGATCAGCTCACAGGGTAAGTTTATCATCAGTATTTCTGCTTCATCCGCATCCATTTTCTCCTCTCTTTTGCCCATACTGGGGGAATAGCGTCACACTCCATCCGCAGATTAATAAAATTGATGTTAACGTAATTAACCATTCACCAGCACGAAGTACTTCCCTGTTCTTTGCTTCTACGTAGCCAGCTGCTTAATTTTTTCTTGTTATTGGCATCTACTTAATCTCTGTTCAAACCAATGCTCCTCTCTCAATATATGCTCCGGTTCGCCGAGATTCCTCTTGAAGCAGCATAATTTCTGGTACCGCTATGCTCACTCCTATTCTTCTTGCGCACTTGGCCGCTTCTTAGACGGACTTCGTTCCTTTTCTGTTCCTTCTGTTTACACAATAGATTATGAGACATCTACTCAAGCTATGTACCCGTTATGATGAATCAACCAAGAGTATTCGAACCAGCAGGTTTCTGGAACAGTTCATCTATAGCGGATACGGGTCCACTATACGGTGTGACGCTATGAGTGTGCGTTCAGCTAATCGAAAAAGCGGCTAGCTATGACGCAGTAACACGGGTGCTTTCAACGAGGCGCCGAGTTCAACCTAATTCAAGGGCTCAGTGATCACAGAATGAGCGTCAATGCATGGCCCCCGAGATTCACGCAGCCAAGAGCGAGTATGAGAAGGTTGCGGTCGCCACCTTGAAGCGCACTCGCTTTCTCTCGTTTGTGTAGAGTTGCGAAAGCTCCGTCGTGCAAAAATGGAGTTGCAGGAATTGAACAGGAAACAACTTCTTCACCTATTTTTTTTTCTTCTTCATGTACTACTACTACTACTACTACTACAACTACTACTACAATTGTTCCTATGTCTTCTTCTTTGTCTTCTTGCCTTCTTCTTCTTATACTTTTTCACCTTGAGTTGCACATGTCAAGTTGCACTAGAGGCCAGGTTGAAAGGGTCCTTAAATATTCATTCATCCTTCGAAATGATTCCGGCATTTTTCTGTTCTCTATTTGTATTGTCTTTTTAATTTTTCGTTTTCTTTTCTCGGTTATTTTGCTCCTATAGTACGCCTCAAACCAGTAAGGCGTGACAAGGATATACAATGCGACGAGAAATACGGTGTACAACATCGAAGCTGCAGTTCTATGAAGCTTGTAATTAATTTTCTGCAGCACAAGATTAATAATGGAGGATTTTGCGTTCAACAGCATACGTTGTGGTTGGAACGTAAGGTGACATTTTTCGTGCCAGGTGTGAGCTATATATACGTATAGCATATATTATTTTCTATACAGCTATGGGTAATGTTCACTCAGCTGGTGGCGCCGTGGTGCGGTAGTTAGACAAGTATTGGCGGGCTCCGTGCAACAGGCACCTTTGAGTGTAGGCGCGTCGGTGTGTTAGTGGTGCTTCACGATATCGCCTATGAATTGCGGTGTCGTAAATTGGGCCGAAAACTATAAAAACTACGCATTTTGAACTAAGTTTTGACAACTCTTTGCCGAGACCATGCTTCAGAACCCGGCGGGAACAATACACTAGTGCAGACCACAGAAAGCAAGTGATCTCATGGTTATTTTTCTGAAGTACATGCTGCTGCCAGTTCGCAGTAAATTTACTGTCCACGCGAGTCAAAAGATATGTGTAAAGTGCTGAAGGAACCTAATGGCGGCCGGCAAAGTAATCTAGTTACTGTAGTCTACCTTTCGTTGACGGAAAGTAATCGACAGATCTAGCAATTGTTCCTCGTGCGATGTTGCTTTTTTTCCCAATCGCAGCGCAGTTTGTCTAGTGGCGCAGTTCGTAAATAGTAACAGAAAGAAAGAGGCCTTCCATGCCAGGCAAAATACGTCGCATTCCACTATATTTTTAAAAGTTATGCTCCTTGCACTGCCATTACTATTGAAAGACGTGTGCGTGCAAGAGAAGCCGAGAGAGCTGAGGTACCACGTGCAAAACTGGCACATGACAATGTTACTCGAGAAAGTGTGCACACCGAGCAACGTCAACATATTGAGTTGAACTACTGCACAGAAATCTTCGCGGAACTGCCACGCTTTACTAAATGCAACACTTGCGATTCGGCGACCAACCATTTTACTTACGCGCATCGCAAGAAATTCTCTAACACATTTCAAACACAAATGACATTGTTTATTCAGCAATAAGAAAGGAACATGACAAGAAAAATGGATGCAAACACCGATGGTGACGGCCTATTCCTAGAACTTTAACGTGGCCGACCGCCCGAAACACCTTTTCAGAACATTGCCACGCGCCCATGCTTTCTGTCACGTCGAAAACATGATCGTGTCCGTAAATTTAAATCCTTTGTCTTCGTTCGAGGCCCCGAAATAATCATGCGCTGTTAACTTTCTGAAAGCTTACCAGCTTAACTTCTCACCTTCGCGCCCACGCACTTGCAGACAACGCGAGCGTAGCTGACGAAAAGACGATGATTCGTGGCACGCCTGTTGAAACTGAAGTGGCCGCAAGTCGGCATCCGAGGCTCTGGCGGCGCATTGGTGCAGTGAACTGTTGCACCACCTGTAGGGGCAGCACGTTTCTCATAGTTTCCCTCTAATTAAGTAACACACCATTTGGTCGAAGAAAACAGCGCAAGAATCGACGACAGAGTAGAAGTAGGACAGAAGGCGAGCGCTGTGTTGTCCCATGCCGCGTTGGCATTGAAGGCAATGAAAAGGCTGATGCCCTTGCATGCGAAGCACGGACATCTGATCCAAAAGTAAGAACTCCCAAGACTCACCAGAACAACAAAGATGTGATACGCAATCATTTCAAGGCGGTCTACAAGTTTCCACACCAAGCATGTTAGATTCATGCACTTTCTCGTGAACAAGCGACGCTGTTGTACCGCATGAGAACCGGCTCCGCATACACCCCGGCCTGGTCATTCAACACTGGGAGATTCGCTTCCCCGTTCTGTGCCTTCTGCGGTGACATCGGGATATTGAACATTTTATTTGGCTCTGCCCACAGTTTGATGTGCAAAGAGTAGCGATGATTCGCACCTTGCAAAAAGGCTGTCATTGGCACCGGACAGTTGATGTCATTTTTCCTGAAGGACCCGCGGCAACTAGGAGGAACGTGCAACGAATTTTGTTGGTCTTCTTGCGAGACACTGGGCTGTCTGACACGTGGTGACAATTTCCTAATTCAGGAGATGCTCAGGCGGAACAATTGCCTTCCATACAGGCCAGGTAAACCTCGCCTGCTGCAACACCACCACCACCACCACTTTTGCTGGCTTGCGTTATAAGCGTATGCGAAATTTGAAGAGCGACCTGAAAGGTAACGCAGCATCAGCCAGAGAAAAGGAGAAAAGAAATTCGTCGTTTTATCTTACGTTCACCAACTGTCGCATTAGTCTTAGGAACGTGGCCGCTCGTCATGGGATTGACGTGGTTTTTGCTTCCAATAATAATGTCGGCAATATTAGCGCGGTGGTGCGGAAACATGCTAAAAAAGGCTTGTTGTATAATGCATGCTTCATTAATCACAAGAATATGTACAATGTGTCATTGAAGTTGTATACAGCATACCCTTCGGGTGTAGAAGTGCTTACATTGGTCAGATGGCTCGGTGTGTAAACTCGAGACTGAGACAGTACTAAAATGCCCTCCGTCTTTTGTGCCCTTGACAAACTTGGACATGCACTGCCGGGACTTGGCGTGCAGTGAAGATTTTCCGACAACCAGGATTTCTTTTTCCCACTACAGCGACCAGCTGACAAGAGAAATATTCGAAGACAGGGCAAAACTGCGCCAGTGAGCCATCAGTTGCTCTCCGTGATTATGAAATATCATTTTAGATTATTCCCGCTAACGTAATAAAGGTGTCTCGTGTCTACACAGAAGTGCTTTCAGTTTTCTTGCTTTGTAAGAGCATGCGTGAAAAAAAATGTATATGTTTAGCGTTTCTTTATTAAATAAATTTCTCACTTGAAAGACAGCGCTCGTCTTGTGTCCATCTTTTACTCTGTCTTAATTTTTCTTTGCGCTGTTTACCTCGAGAAGCAACAAATCGTTGCCAACTTGCCCAGTTTTCAATACTACACACTGAAACAGTGTTTACAACAATTCGCCTCCCCCCTCTCTCTCTGCATCTTGTCCTCATTTTGTTTGTTTGTTTGTTTGTTTGTTTGTTTGTTTGTTTGTTTGTTTGTTTGTTTGTTTGCTTGTTTGTTTTGAATGGCAAATGCCCCTCAAGTACTTCAAGACGACACCGTCGCTGTTCATTTTACTGAACTCCTTTGCCGAAGTTCACACATTCCTAAAACGCTGTTACCCACCGGAAGAAGAAGCACCTGGCCACTTCGCGATAAGTAAGATGTGAAATGGGAAAACAAGCGTCCAAGCGGGGAACACGGCTGGCGGGCATGCAAGCAGGCAAGCAGACAGCCCGGAAACAACGCGCAGGCATTTCGCAGCCGCCGACGGATGAAGTCGTCTCCACGCACCACTGGACGCGCTGGGGTGAAAAAAAGAAAAGAGGAGTCTGTGGGTAGTAAGGAGGACGAGAAGGAGGCAGGCCTCACTGGCTGAGCGCCGGGGGTGACGGCGCGTGTCACAATTCCATCCCTGCTTGGTCGGAGCACGCGCGTAATCGCGGGCCGTCTTCTCGCTCCGAAGAGCAGCGCTGGTTTCCCTCCCAGCCTTCTCGCGTGCTTCACTCGCATAGACGCGCGCACGCAGACATCGCCCTGGGTGTGGGCCCTGGACTTCCCCCTCTAGGTTGGCCGACCGAAGGGCCCAGGAGCAGCAGTGGCGGCCTAGCCCATTCCGCCTCGGCGAACACCCTAAAGCTCGGTTGGTTGCCATCGCTTCCAGCAGGCCTCGGCCTCGCGGCATCGTCTTATACGCCCGCTACCACGCGTTAAGCAATGTGTGGTTTGTTGGAATCGCGCCCTTGTTTTTGTTTTATGGAGTTCTCACTGTGATACACTTATAAGGTTCAAGTAAATAACAATAGCAACAACAACATTCATTCACCTAAAGTGTAGGATACCAAACTGGATGCTCGTCGGATTGACCTGCATTCGTTTCCGCTTAATATTCTCTCTCTTTCTTTCAATCTTATGCAATCTCGAGACCTACGCTACTTACCCTCTTAAGCATGTCGAGAAGACGAGGTACTGAATTCGAGAATAGCTATGCTGTTGTTCTTTTTTTTTTCAGAAGTGCCGTACGTCGTTGGCTAAGAATATTCGCTGATAAGTCGAAGATACTAATAATAAAGCGGCACAATCTGTAGTAAATTTGAGCCAGCGTTTTTGGGTATTTTTTATGTTTCATACTATTTTCTTATGACAGGTTGAATGTGGTTAGTGCTGTCTCTATGTAGCATTCGTTGAGTTCTACATTTTTTCTGTACTTTTGCTATGGACATGCTTTCGCCACTAGCGAATACTTTATGTGGACATCCTATGCCACTGCCCATTATACCAATCTGAATGACGTGCTATGGAAGCCAAGCTCCGTCCCCTGGATTTACGACCACTCACAAAATAAAACATTCGGGAACCTTGGCCGACGGTCTCGCATGCGTGCAAAGCCACGATAGCTCCCTTGTGCTTCTTAAGGGCCACCGGACTTCACGAGTGCTTGTGAAAGAACGGCGTAAGACCGTGCTGTGTAGTCTCGAGCTGACTATTTGTCCATCTGTTTCTTACTCTTCTTCTTCTTTTCTCTCTATCTCGTTTCTTTCTGTTATTTCCTCTTTACCCCACCCCAAGTGTAGGATAGCCAGCCGAGCGAAGCATGGTTGACTTCCCTGCATTTTCTCTCCATTTCTGCCTCTCTGTTGACGACGCCATCTTGACGTGCAGGCGTTTGCGTGCAGTCCTGTTTTACTCATTTTGCTGTCCCCGTTTCGTAGCGTTGCTTCACGGTGCCGTAGCGGTCACATTCATGAATGCGATAGCAGCTATATGAACGCACTCTACAAATTTAAGCCATCACCGTCACTGTCATTTTTCGTATTAAATCCAAATCGATAACATATCCCCGTGCCTCGTTGGTTCTGACCGCGGGTAAAAGGGCGTGTAGGGTTGATTAACGTGGATGAAGCCGACTTGTGTGCGTCGCGGAGATAGTAGCATGCGACGACACCATGCCATGTGCGAAGCCCGAGGTCGATTGCTGCTCAAGCAGAAAGAAAACGCCACGCCCGCCTTGAGGAAACGTAATAAAACGCAAGAAGGAGGGGGCGGGGGATAGTTATCTCTTGAACAGCAACTTCGACCTTTGGTAGTAACCGCATGATCACGATTGCTGGTGATCGCACTGTCTGGGCAGGCATCAACACATCACTCGTATGCCCTTCTACGTACCGTGATCTCGACGCTATGAGACTGTACGAAAACCGTTTCTCTTCCTAGAGTGGTTGTATGCTCTTACATCAGTGTTTTGTCGAGCTGCATGAGACAGTATTCAAAAAAAGCAAGCTACCAGCCTTACTGGGATATCTGCAGCTATTTGAACAATCCCTGCAATAAAGAGGCACTAAAAGTGCGTAGTTAATTGCTCTTGATTGTTAGATTTTCTGTGAAGTCAAACATCATCAATTTTATCACCGTAAGACTGTGGGGAAAATTGATCAGAGTTTCCTTTTCAAATTTCACGTGAAAGTCCCACGTGTGACCTCACTGATTTCAATATATATTTGTCGTATTTTTGCATCATCGTCTCTACAAAACTTCATGAAAATTGGTGTGTCAAGTTTAGGGCTCCTTCAGTGGGTGTACTTAAGTTTTATAGATAAAGAAATACGGAGGACTTTGTCGGCACCGTCAAGATCTGTGACGTCCTTTGTGCAGAAACTTGAAGGCGGCATCGCCACCCGTATTTGCTTTTCGCGCGTTTTTCTCGCTCGCGGAACGCCTTCTCAGGACAAACGTGGCGATGTTGGAATCACGAAATAGTAATTTATTTATGTGAAAAAAATTGTATTCCCCTTTTTAGGTATTTTTAAAGACCAGATAAAGACAGCTTTGCAAGAGATCCTTGTCATATATCGCCCACTTGAAGCCGTTTTTATTGTTAAAACCTGTGAACGATTGAAAAGTCAATGGAAATCATTGTGCTGTTCGATGAACTGTTCGATGAACGTTGAACTTCCACCCTTGCGTAAATAAATTTATTCATCAGAGATACTACTGCAACAAAGGAAGGTGTTGTGCGATATTCCGACAATAGAAATCAATATTTCCGAAAAGCATTTTCTATACCTCATTTCTATAGAAACGTGCCACTCAATGGGGCAACTTCAGCTGCCCCACATGCACGAGGCTCACAATTTGATAATTCTTCGTTTCAAACTATGTCACAGGAAAAAAAAAAGTCTAATCGCCTGAAACTGCACACGCTCAAGCGAGCGAAACAAGCGACACGCTTCGAACACTAGTTTCAACGCACAAACAACGTGCGGAGAGTTTAGGAGGAGCCGATCGCGATCTTTATTCTTCAGTGCATGGTTTCAGCAACGTTCTTGTCACACCCGTGTGGTCTGTCAGCGGCAGGCGTTTCGACACAAGGAACGCTAATCTTGAACCTCTTACTTAGCAAGTGACACAGAAACGTTCTCCCGTGATCTCCTTGGGAAAACATAATCGCCCCGTAGCAACTCCTTTCCAAGTTTCTTTTCCTTTTTTTTTTAGATCGTTCAGTCACTTCGATTCCCGCGTAAGACGTACGCATCCGCGCCGCTTAATTAGCGGGCCCTTATTTTCCTTTGGCTCTTCATCATAGGCTCGGAAATTTCTCCCCACTAACAGTTTACTGGCCTCTTTCTTTGCTCGTAGCCTTTCTGTAAGGTTGCGGCGCGCTGCTCTTAATTAAAGATTGACTACAAAAGATGCTGTGAGACTCTCACCCCAAGCCCTCTTTGTCGAAGCGCGGAAATTAGTTCGGCGGATTGCTTAGGCGCTTAAGACGACGGTTCTGCCCCGAGGCGAATTTCAAGTTGGTAGACCCGTCTTGTGTACCGCTTATACGTGGCCCTAAGCTCAGATCAAGGTACCGCGCGAGCCTCTGCGGGCGCAGCGTCCTAGTTTCACTCAAGCTGCGTACACCTATCTGCGGGTGCACATGCGCCCTGGCCTATACAAGCGGGTGGTTATTTGTGGGGTTGGTCCCAAGTCAAACAGCGTCAGGTCTCAACGTGCAATGGTGTTTGAACCAGGTGGTATAGAAATGGGTAATAATATAACCTTAAGGTATGGAAGGAAAATTGATTATCATAATGCAGCATAAACCTATAGAGCTAGATGTGAAAGCTTTTAGAAACACGCTGCCGCAGCATATTGTAACAGTAAAGCGGCAAAATGACGTAATTCTAAAATGGTGACGCACTTATACATAGTTTTTTTTTTCAGTGACAGTTCTTAAACCCAACAGCAGTTACAAATACTGAGCGCGATGGTGAACGTAAATAACGATTTCGGCATTATATGCATGCATATACTTAAGTGATGCGCATGGATTGAGTGAAATAATAGTGACTTTGCCAGGTTATACAGATTGAAGTGCACCCACTCATAACAAGGGTGGTTTGGGATGACTGCTGCGGACGCCCAAACTTGTATAGGTCAGAGCCAGCGGGGGAGAAACCCATCACCGATCAAAGATCTCCACCACTGTTGATCATAGCAAAACTAATTACTCTGTGCATGTGCAAACAGAGCAGCGAGACGGACAATCGTTTCTTTTCCTTTTTAAACACAGCCAAGTTGAAGCGTGACGTAAACTGCTGATTACTCGGGAGTCCAGCGTGGTGGCGCCGCTGCTTGTCCTCGGCACCTGACCCGAATGTCACGCATGCGGTCTGGGACGCGGCAGCGGCATTTCGATGAAGGCGTCGTGCTAGAGGTCCATGCGCTGTCAGTGCTCGTTGAAGAACAACACGTTGTCAATGTTTCCGAAGCCCTCCACTACGGCGAGCCTTATAATCATATCGTGGAATTGGCCTGCAAAGAACCAGGCATTATCTCATTACTAGGGATAACTTAACACTTATACTTAAGTTTACTCAACGGTGTTTCCCTTACCTATGGGGTATGTATACTCCTAAAAAAAGAAATATTTAATAAACTCAGTCAGTGCCTGGCTAGCCATTTACATCACTCTCAATAAAAAAGACACGTGAACTCTCTCTGGAGCTCATTGTACTTTCGTCGGAGGGTCGTGGGTTATACGAGAAAGTTAACGTTCCTCGTTAGTTTCCTGGCAAGCCATAACCGATCGTAAAAAGTCACACATTCTTCATTTCGCTTCATTTCTATTTTATTTTTAGGAGCGAAGCTCCTTAAGGCGTGGGCTGTGCGTCCCCTGTATGTAGCCACCTCTCGTTCAGTTCTAAGTATTACGCTAGCCACCGCCCGATCTAAAGGGTACAGCCATATCCATCCGTCCATCCGTCCATCCGTTCGTCCATCCATCCATCCATCCATCTATCCATCCATCCATCCATCCGTCCGTCCGTCCGTCCGTCCGTCCGTCCATCCATCCGTCCATCCGTCCATCCATCCGTCCATCCATCCGTCCGTCCGTCCGTCCGTCCGTCCGTCCGTCCGTCCATCCATCCATCCGTCCGTCCGTCCGTCCATCCATCCATCCGTCCATCCGTCCATCCGTCCGTCCAAAAGATGCAAGATGTTATAAACTAGACGGCGGTACGTGTAGTTGATTATGAAAGATGCGAGGTGTTTTAAAATAGGAATGATGCCACATATGGCGCGTGTCATCGTTCGATATAGTGCGGCGACGTACGCTAGGGGGAGCGTTGCAATAAAATCGAGTGGGCAAAATGTACGGAGGATTCATGGTTTACCAGGTTTACCTCCGGAGCTTCACCCACTCATCATCATTCACTTCGTGGATATGGCGGCATTTTTTTTCTTAGACTTTATCTCTGCTTCTGATGCGCCAAGTATCGTTTGCAGGCAGGATTTATTGTCCCGCACATTGTCTGTGTGTACGTGCGCGCACAGAGACGTCAGAGCTCGAACGCAGTAGTGTTTTTACGGTGGTAACTTCTTCACAAGTGACAGTGTAATTTTTTTTATTTATATTTATTGTAACGTTTGCGCCTTGCCATACGAGTCTGCAGTCTTGCGCCGCACAGGTTTTTGGCACTATGCATCGTAGAGGTCCCACGCTCCGTTCAGCAATCTATGAGCTCAATTACTCACTTTCAGAACGTGTAGACGTTGCTAGTCACTTGTAATAGCAGTTAGATATTGTTTCGCGTGGATAAATGGCGTGTACCAAACATTATTGAAGCAAACGCAAATACGAATTTTCATGGCATCAAGCTACAGTTCGTTTGTTCCTATTCTTTTCTTTCTTTCTTTCTTTCTTTCTTTCTTTCTTTCTTTCTTTCTTTCTTTCTTTCTTTCTTTCTTTTTTCTTTTCACTAACTACATGTACTGTCCCAAATCATCACCGAAGCCTCTGGGCTGCCAATCGGAGCCATTAGCGAAGGCTGCCTTCTCGCAAATCAGTTGAATGAAACGCGACTGGCTGCCATCGCGTATAGGGAGGCGCAACTAGGTCTGCCGACGCAGCAGAGTTGAAGGCGACGATGCGAAAATATGATAAGCTTCACCCAGAGAGACCGAGCGGCTGTTCTGGCCTGCAAAAGATTTCGCGGCTTATGATGGATGCTCGGGAGACGGAAAATTGTCACCCGTTCGACTTTAAGAAGCGAAAACTCGCGTTTTTCTTTTCTTTTTTTTTTTTCTTGCCGAACGCCTCGTTTTTTTGCGAGGTCGGTCACGTTCCGAAGCGAGACGTCGGGATTCTCCGAGTTCGCTTGCCCCGGGAACGCGGCCGTTGTTATAAGTGAGCTGTCGAAGCGAAGGCGGCAGGCGAAACGGGCCGGCGACGCGCTCTTCGCGTTTTGGGCTTATGCGAGTGTCGCGATGCTCCGTGCCGGCGACGACGACGATGAGGAGACGCGTGAAAGATGGCGCCTCTTTCTCCGAAGACGGGTGCCCGCGCGAGCGCGCGAAGTAAGTATGATTGAAGGCCCTCTCCGGCGGGAAAGACAAAAGACGTCGTCAGCACGGTCCGAGCTGAGAGCAACGTCCTGTGAAGGAGATACGGAACTGCGCTATATTCGAATGGGGCGTTGGCGTTCGTGAAGTAGGCTCGTCGAATTTTCTTTCGGAGTGTGAGGAACGTGGGATTGCTCGTTTGAGTGTGATGTTGTCATTCGGTGCTCAAGAAGTCGTCTTCAAATCAGCACAAAAAAAAAAAAACGCCAGGCCTGCGTGGTAGGCGCAGCTCATTCACAGCGAAAGTTAGAAGAGCGGCCTTTCAGAGTCTTTTCAAAACACTCATTGGGAAACTATTGCAAGCACACTTGCTTGGTACCCACGAGGGCATTAATAATAAACTTTTGGGGAGTAGGCCAGCATTCGCTATGCTATTTTTCATCATTCTTCTGAGAAGCGCGGTATCAGCTAAACACTTGCAAGAAGTTTTGTGCCAATTGTCCATGCAGTGGCTGACGGCGATTAGGAATTATGGCTGAAGTGGGTATGTGCCACAGTTAATAGGGGAATAAGAACAACCTTTTGTGATGGCTTGGAGCATCAGATGGCTCACTCGTCGCGCTATTCGCGTTGCGCTATGACTGGTTGTTCTTTCACTGTTGCGAAACGCTTTATGAGGCGTATTAACGCGATTGCTTTCCCGACATCAAGCCTGCCTAAGCAAAGTTTGACAACGAGTCACAAGCACCGGTTAACACACGTGAAACGCGTGTTCTGTGTGATTGTCAGATTAACTTGGCCTGTAGTCAAGAAGGAAATAAAAACGGTGTAGCTCAGTGGTAGAATATTGGGCTGGCACCCAGCGGACCCGGTTTCAAACCCCACTGTTTTTTTTTTCTAAATTCATGCGATTCGGTTACGGACACAGGTGGCGGTAGCGGTGGCGGACAACTGCGCGTGGCCCGAAAACTGATTTGAACCAGTGCACTCAAGTTCTAGAGGCGCTTGTAGACTAAATACTGATAAATTGAGTTACACTAACTAATGCCAACGTCTCCTTTATTTAGTTCAATGCTAGTGCAAACGCGAAGGAGCCATCGGTCAACGGGATTCATCGGTCCGCCTTAGTTCAAGGGTGGTCGTGATCCGATGCTATACATGAAAGTTAGCGCTGCTTGCGTCACACCTGCGTCTCAGCGCTTTCCTTCGGAGATGCGATAGACGTGATTCCCCTCTCCAATATCATACTTCGGTCAGATTTGTTCCATCGTGCTCCTGCTTTGTGGCTAAAAGCCGCATGACAGCGCTCTTAAAGTCAGCGTATGCAGAAGCGCCGCATGACGCTTCCATATATTGGTGGCCCGCATAGCGGCACGCTATTTCAAAACACCATATCTTTTACAGAGCCAGCGTTACTGCCAACATTGCGAACACGAAAAGTGCAAGACGACCCCCCCCCCCCCCCTGATCCGCACACATCGTAAAAAAAATATTTCATGTGACTTCCGTCGTGAGGCAGTACACATGGGCTCTCCACCAGGACTGCAAAGGACACACGAAAGCCAGGTGATGGCCGGGAGCAGGACAGGGCCAGAGGAGAGGGTGAACGGCTGGATCGGATGTATCTGGTTGGCACTGAAAAACTAGGCGCTGCGCCGTGCTCCCAACCAGGCTGCAGTTTGTTTGTTTGTTTCCCTGGACTCATGGCTCGCACCAACTCAGGGGGATTGGCCAAGAAAGCGCAGTGCATTTTTTCTGTGAGCAGTATTTCTTCCTCTTCTAACCACTACATCACTACTGAAAAAATAGAGGAGGCACTTCTGTTACAAACGCTAGACTAAATATTATGCAGAGTGCAGTAATACGTCTTCACGAGTGAACCACACAGGCGCTACGTCTGAGCGGAGCTGAAACGTGTGGCCCAAGGGTTTCTCACTGGTTTAATCCGAAATGTTTGTTAAACTTTTCTCATTTATTTTTTACGCCTGTTCAGAAATCCTTTGTGGTGTTCACCGCCCGAGTGTTGCCTTTTCCGTTTTTTGTGGATCGGGGCATATAAGTGTTGCTTACCCGATTTCTGTTGCACATATATGCGCAGGTTTGTGCAAGCTTATGGCGAATGATTTTGGTTTCGTCTAACCCTGTACGCCTTCGCTGTAAAATTCAGATAACACCAGCGATGACTAGCAACTGGACTTTACTACAGTGATAAGAATTTCTACACAATCGTAGAGTTGCGTGAACTCTTTCTTTTTTTAGGGTCGAAGCTCGTCTTAGTCTAATCTTGTCCTGCGTCAGGCGTGACCGGTAGTATCAAAAAGACATACAAACACATAGTCAAACAAACAAACATACGGATAAATGGACAGAGGGACGCACGGATGGATGGATGGACAGAAGCGTGGATGGAAGCACGGACGGACGGTTGCATGGCCGAACCCACAGATTGACGGACAGATGGACACGCAGGCAGACAGACAGACGGACGGACGGACGGACGGACGGACATACAGACAGATGGACGGACGGACGGACGGACGGACGGACAGACAGACAGACAGGTGGACAGACAGGTGGACGGACGGATGGACAGACAGACAGACAGACAGACAGACAGATGGACGGACGGACGGACAGACAGACAGACGGACAGACAGGTGGACGGACAGACAGACGGACGTACAGATGAACGAACGGACGGACGGACAGACGCTTCGTCCCACTCATCATTATTTATAATGTGGATATGCTCTGATTTTGTTTGTTTTTTTTTGTTTTGTTTTTTTTTGCAGTGGCCGTGGTAGTGTTATAAAGCTCTTAGTAACAATCCAGCGCTCGTCTTGTGTGAATGCCTGGCTCCGTTTTCCTTTCTTAATGCAAAGCTGTTAACGTAACACCTCGCCTAGGTTGTTGTCTTCGTGTAGCAAGCTGTACTGAAGAATCTGTAATTAATATAGGACGTGAAGCATGAGAGCACATGCCGTATTCAAGCCTGCAATAAAAGTTTCGCTGATGTTCGTCGACAAAGCCACAAACTAAAGGAATGATCATGACTTAGAAAGTTTTGTAGGATCGACACCAGATGAACGGGAAGACCATGTGTTGAATTTGCGCAATCGAGCAAGTTCCTGTACAGTTACAGTGTGCGCATTTTGCTGAAATTACACACTACACCCTCAACATATTTACAACGTCACCAGGTTAGGTGGTGTTTCACTGCATTTTTTCTTACTGAGCAGCCAGCAATACTTCTGTCATGCAGACTACCTGCCTATCTTTGTTCTAATATTTTGCCCCTTTATCAGCTAATCCAGCTAATATTATTTTTATTCCAGAAACAACAATCAGTTCATTACACTAAGCGCAGTTTAGATTGACTCGACTTTTCCATGATACTACGCATGCGTTGCTCATATTTTAAAAAAAATTCGCTTCCGCTTTTACCCTGCGTACACGATTGCACTGTAAGCAATACAAGATGGGCCACAAGGGTTAGTTTCAATGGTAACAACCTAAAATAATATATGCTATATATACTGCCCGTTCTCCGAGCTAGCTTCACGGAACGCCTATTTTTGTTTACAAGATATAGGAATCATGCTTTGGCATACTCTAGTAGAGCAAGGACGCAAAACTACAGCTGTAATTCCTGAATCATATCGAGGACCTCATTTGAAATCTCTTACCCCGAACTGTAGTACATAGTATCAAACTGGTATCAGTCCTCGTTAATCTACCTACTTTTCATTAATTGTATTGTCTGTCTTGCACTAGCGCAGCTATAATTACCAAATTACAATATATCTGGTTACGACCCTTATAAAAACTGCTAGTAAGTTCCTGTTTTCTGCTTTTAATAAAGAATCAATACTTGAAAATATCACTTTTTCTCTCATGAGCCCTAATTCTGCTGAGAGCACTGAGAAACGGCGTACGAAGCATGTACCGGTGTATGTCTTTTATTTATGTTTTTTTCTTTGTGACCAATGGCGACCAGCCTATTCCGAGAAAAAAAAAGAGAGGAGCAATTTTTTCTCGCGACTAATGCCGATTCTGTGCCAATGCAGACGATGGAGGATGGGTGGGTGGGGGAGTCTTCGGTTCGTTTTCTCCTTCACTGGGCATCGGTCAATAAATCTTCTCTACTCGAAGGGTACGGCGACAGACCGGCATCGCACACTCAGCGTTCTCCTTACACTCTCATTTGAGCGCCTCACAGTCGACAGCCTTTCTCCTCCTCACCCCATCAGCCCCGAAACCCTTTCACTCCCACTCACTTACGCGGTAGTACGCTACTGTAAGATTCTCGTTCTGAACGAGCTCGAGCGCGTTTCTCTTCAGCCGCTCCGATAACAAAAGGTTCACTCGATAACTGCCACCGGGCTCGCTATCGGAAATTTATGCCCTTCAAGATAAGCGCCGACCCATTCACACACGACAATCGTCCATCCTGCAGATATCTCTCTCTTTTGAGTTGGCGGTTTTCTCTTTTTCTATCTGCGCTTCCGTTTCGCGTACCGCCATAACTCTCGCCGTTTGAATGCACAGCCGCCATAAGCGTTACATGCGAGGTGCTGAAGGTAACGAATGGGACGAGGCTGGTGGATTGCAGCTTGAATAGTTTCGCCGGTTACGCTGACGGTGTTCGTTCGCAGCATTCTTTCTGTAATATCTCTGCTTTTCCACGCTTTATCGCGCTTCTTCCGACGCCTATATATTTTGTTTTCAGCGAGTCTTTTATGTTTCGTTTTTGGTTTGTTTTGGTTTGTTTTACTTCAGGCTGTCGCAATTCGGACAGCAGGGATTCACAACAATGCTCAAATAAAGAAAAACAAAAAAATTTAGCTATACTCTTTCCCTTTACCACGTTACATCGGTGGTAGCAGTAACACCCACTCGTTCCGGTGGTGATTGACACTGAGATTTTAGTACTTAATTACAAGTTCTTGTCGTCCTTTGTCCCTCGCTTCTTGTGTATCAACTCAGTGCTTCGTTAACAAGCATAGAATTCAAGCTTGGCTAGTTCCTCGTGCTTCGGTGCAAATGTATCGTAATCAACATATTTTCGTTCCAACCATATACCCTCGTTCACCGACGACAAACCACGCAAAGGTTCGAACTTTCACTCGGTCACACTCGTACATTAAAGCGCTGCTAACATAATACTTCATGGCAATGCGGGCAGGTTTATTTTCACATTTATATAATCGAAATAACCAGCATAGTTTTCCTTCAGAAAGGAAGCCGTAATGACACAAACGCTTTATGCTCGAAGCATAAATATCTTTTGGATGAATATTGCTTCGCACTCCATGAACTCAAAAGTCATTCGAAGCATTCCACGTCGTAAGCGAGGACGTTGTAGTTAGGTTCATTAAAAGATAGTTCATCAAAGTCGCCATTCTAGACTACTTGTTAATTAAAACGATATTGATGCGGTTCGGAGAGACTCCTTGCATGCGCAAAGGCTAGCCATGCGACTTATATAGAGAGAAAGTTTTCAAGAACCTATGAATTATACTCGTTGCCAAACATACATTCTCTTCGAACTATGTAGTTGTCTGGCGAGCTGGCGAGAATAACGCAGCTACCAGTGATGAACTAAACCACCAAACACAGTGCTACGGTACACTTTGTTAACTTGTGTTTTGTTAAATGCTTGCACCTTTCTTGGCTTCCGTCTGCAATTACTATAGCGCAAGAACAATGAATGCATAAATATTTGATGCATCTCCATCTGTCCTTTTTTATGTACATGATATCTAAATACTATAAAAATAATATCATAAACATACCTCTCACAAGCTCTCCTGGGTACGTCTCATGTATTTCATTAACCTCTCCGTATTTTCGTCATCTGAATTGAGCCTTTTGCTCGCTCCTCTGTAAACTTTCTGTACAGGCTTGGCCGATGAAGCGCATCATTGTAGACTTTCTATAACAACGCTTGCAAGAACAACTCACAGGGACTCTTGTTCACTCGGCTGATAGTTTCTTTCTTCTCAATCTATTGCAGTGATTATTCCCCTCCACTATCTGCAAGCTTCTAACGTAGTGTCCCACGGCATCTCAGATCGGAGAAACCTCCCTCCCTTGTTCACTGCGCTGCCTCTGATATCAGCTCACCTGCGACCATACTACAATGTCATGCGAAGACGCCATCATGTGACGTCAAAGACACTGGCAACATGTGACACCTTGTGACGTCAATGTGACGTCATTACTTTATGATGATTGTGCTTTGTTGACGTGATTTGTGTGGACCCCGCTGACGGGAAGACGCCGGTCAATCATCGCGTTTGATGAAGCCATCCGAGACTTTCGCCTCAATAATGACGTTACAAACGGGAATTTATTACACGTGTTAAACGACTCTCTGTAAGGTTTTCCGCAGTGACAGCGTGGAAACCTTTGAATTGTGTTTTCCTCTGTAATTTCTCGTGTTAACATTTTGCAAAACTTTGCTGGAACGTCATTCAGGTGTAGAAGGAGATATTTTAGCACTAGTTTCATTCGAAAATCGTTTGATTGCAGTTGTCAATAAATCATCGAAACCAGCTTTATCTGAATTAGGCTGCTTTTTAACGCAAAAGTGTTTGGTGCCGGGGTTCCACTGACGGAGTTCCACTTCGGATCTGCTGACGTATTTCCATCACGAATAAGGCGTTGTAAAATGCATAAGAATAGGTAACAAAAAGAAAAAAGCTAGAAGCAAAGATTCTGTCGCGTAGCGTCGAACCAGCCACCTCTCGATTAGCAGCGCGCGGTCCTAAGCATTGCGCCACGGAGCGTAGAATGCCGAGGGTGTTAACGGCAAGTCATTTATATACACGATAAACCATTTAATGCTCCTTAGAGCTCCGAAGCCCTAGCGCGTTTTCATTATCAGTAGCGCGCTTATCAGACTCGTAATTCAGGGGAGAACAAAGGTCACTTCACTCGCTGCTTCGGCCACGTTTACGAAAGGAGCACGCTGCTACACTCGCCTAAGCAATAACTGTGACAGTTGTTCGCGTTTGTCCTGTGTATACTTGTACGCTCGTTTCGCAGGTCTTTCTTTCAGCTTGCACAGCGTGCTTTAAGTGCCGGGCTGTGACTGTTGTTTGTTTGCGGTCCTCCTGTGTATGCCAATTTCGCGCGTGCTTTACGCTTGAGGTGTGCGCAGCAAGTTTCCAGCTGCTTTCTGTTCTTCACGTGATTCAGCAATTTGTTGCTGTTTGTGAAACAGCGCGCAATAAACACACAACTGCCACTTTGAAGACGTGTTTCACTCTCGTGTTATACCGATTCCTAAAGAGGGGGATCAGCCACATTTTTTTTTAAATGTAGTTCGAGCACAGTGACAGCAGTCGAAGAACTGAGGTTAGTACAAGTTAGCTGTAACATTTCAAACTGTGCCGTCGTGTAGTATTCAGCATCTAGTCCTCAATATATTATCGGTAAGTCATGTCTTGATGTTCATGGGGACAATTCCGAAGCATATTTTTGGTGCCAATTTACCTGCTAACTTCTTGATAATAATATAGACTTAGAGGGTTGCGCTATCTACATGCGGCTATATCAATGAAGTTCTACTCGAGCACAAAGCTTGAAAGCAGCGTTAGAACTGCTTTAGCGTGATTCGCAATTTTGTAGTTTTTAGACATTCTTGAGGTGATCTACACGTCAAAACCGTTTTATGCAACCGAGCATGGCAGCGTTTTTTTTTCACTAATTAACTTTCCTTTTTATTCATTTAAACTTGTTCGAAAGAACAAATCATCACAGGCATGTGATGATAAATGTTGCTGAATTTCGAAAAGTCATGATAACACGCATCGCTCATTTTATTCAGTTCAACAGTCAGCTACGTTTTTTCTAAGCTACGAAGCCACGGGCAAAATAAAACATCTCGCAGTTACAGACTGCTGCAAGAAATGTGAAACTGATAAGTTCTCAACTTTTTTATGAAGACCTTGTTCATTGAACATTTCACACTAGTTCAGGAGTGGGACTTGTTCTGGGTAGAGTTAGAAGTGTGATGCTCGAAGTGAAATTACGGCTCCGTGAAATTGTGGCTCCAATCGTCACTGCCACATATTCTTCTATAAGCAGTAAGCGCCGATAGCTTTCACATTTCTCAAATGGGCCTTTAAAGGACGTAACAAAAGTTTGTGTGAAGCATGGGCACTTAATTATCGTATAGTCACCGCTAGTGTTTTCAAAAAAAACGTACTTCGTATTTAAAGAATATTAAACTGAATAGTTGAATAATCACAGTGATCGCAAGTATCACGTGCGATGCCTACACACAAAACTTGCTGAAAAAAACTTGGCCACTTGTCTTTCAGAAGAAGGAAGGCTCATATGCCAGCCTGACAGTTCACCCAGCATAGAAATATTCGTTCGTGAATGTGCGCCCAAGCTTCGTGATTCTGGTTCCAAACAGCTTTCTGAGTTTTATTTGAACTACATTTCCAATAAAGTATAGCGCTCCAACGCCATACCTTACAGTTATTCTCCATTCACACAGAGGAGCTGTTCCTTGTGGTATTTTGAAATCTATGATTGCTTCTAATATTAGACCCACAATGGCAGACAAGACATAGAAAATTAAAACACTGGCGTGCTTGCATGTACAAGTAGAAACACCACGCAAGTTTGTATGCTAACTTCAATTTCCACTCTGCTTGTGCGTTCTCACCACCAGTGTTTCCTCCAGTAACTCGAGCAGCAAATCTTACTGTGATGAAACTTCAGCAAACGAGCGGGGCAGGTGGGGGGGGGGGGGGGAGGGGAGACATTTGCCGTGTGAATGTCAGTTCGCGGTATACGTCATCCACGTGGTTTGACGTTTCTCTTGTTCTTGGGTGCAGGGCCGAAACGCTGCCTACGCCACCAACCCGTGGCCATGGGGGCGTTCCGGTCGCGGCCGCGATGCTCCTGAGGAAACAGCAAAGTTCCCGCTACCAAGATAAAGAGTTACGTATCCCTCTCTCTCTTCTCTCTCTCTCTTCTCTTGCCTGCCTTGCTCCTCTCAGGCTCGTGCTTCGTGCGAGTTGCCTGCTCATCCCGTAGAACAGAAAGAAAGCACGACGTAGACTAGAATTTCCTCTAACTGTATACAACTATTCGTTTCTCCAGCTTCCTTTTACATAGTCCTCGATGATAAAACACTCACCACCTACGTGATAATGGGGTGTTTGTGTATTTGCCTTGACAGCCTTGGCGAGATGTTTTGGGCGTAAATTCGTCTTCATAAACATCTGAGGGTCATTACGACGTTCTTTTCCACTCCTGCTGTATAGTTAGTCTCCTGTAAGCGGCAACTGGCAAAGTTTCTCTCTGCGTGGTATTTCATGACAGCCCGGTTTCGGGAGGCCTAGACAAGAAACGTCATAGGCAACATGAGTTTTGCCAAAACTTCGAGGCAAGAACAGAGTGGTTTATTGCGTACCCTGCTATATATTACCGCGATTACTATGGCGCAAAAAACAAAAAAAACAAAAATTCAAAAAAGAAACGTGAGGAGCAGCTTACGTTTCATTATGTATTCTAACCAGCTAGAAAACGAACCACTTGAGAAAGCTTGAGAGGAAGCCTTACTTTTACATTCTAAAGAAAAGTAGAGATGAAGAGAGACAGCAAAAAAACTTGGCGCGTCAATTAGGCTTGACAGTCGTGGCCGGAGCTATTTGCGCGTCACATGCAGAATCGCCAGGACCCGGCTTTACAGATGCGAGCTAAACGTGAACTTGTTCCCGTAATGGACGCTTTGAGTCACTTGATTTGTGCTGTATGTAGATAGGTAGCGCGTTCATGAATCGCAGACAAGCGTGCTAGGAGGTTCTCGCTAATCACCTCTAATGATTTCCCGCTTACAGGACCGCTCTCCAGAACCTCTTAACCATTCATTGGCATCAGCTGAACATGCTTCGCAGTGACATAATAGATACATGGTGTAAAATTTGTGTAGCGTGAGAACTGCGTGCCCGAGCTATTGGCTTTCTTACCGTAAGAACACTTGCTTTAAACGAGGGTGTTCCTGACAGTGCGAACACAGTAAACTACGTCATGAAGACAAATAGTAAAGATGCCTTTATTAAGTTTAGTTTGGAGCCACTAGGTCTTCGGTTCACAATGTCGCCACCTGTCATTCCCTGGTGCTCTTCTTCCACTTCGATTTCTTGAACCTGCACGGATCGTTGCTAGTTCACCTTCCCCGTGGCACAAAACTTAGGCAGACTGTTTGTGCCAGCTTGATCGCAAGATGACCTTCTTGGAACGCATGAGGCCATCGGCACCGTGGTACACTTAACGACAATTGCAAACTTCCATATCTTGCGTTGTGCCCTGTCGTCACAGCGAATGCCGGCCAACTACCCAAAAGTTTATATTAATGCCCTAATGGGTACCAAACAAGTGTGTTTGCAGTAGTTACCCAATGAGTGTTTTGAAAAGGCTCTGAAAGGCCGCTCTTCTAGCTTTCGCTGTGACTGTGCAGTGCCTACCGCGCAGGCTTGGCGGTTTTTGCCACCGCTTCCAAAAATTTTGAATCAGTAGTGTTCTGTGGGCATGTTTGTCTATGGCATTTGCTCATTTGGAATTCCCGGTGACTTCATCGGTGGCACCACACGGAATTGAAGTCAACCTTCGTCCAAGGTTCCTGCATCCGAGTCTGCTGGTGATGCGTGCTAGGTTTCCTAGAATCTGTCTCGATGAAAGTCAAAGGCCTAAAGTTTATGACTCCTTCGACCTCAGACAGTACTGTCAATATTTTCTCAAAGTTTCGCAATGTAAACATCACTGATCGGAAAATGCGCTTCTAGGAAGGTGTATTTGGCGTTGTAAACTTCGACAAAATGTAGTTTCAGGCTCAAATAAGCAGCCTGTTTCTCTACTTCCACTTAGAAACTATTTGGTGCAGTCTTCTTGTGTCTGCCTATGTCTTGTGAAAGTTTCATGCATTGTCAGCATAGGTCACGCGAGCTCATCCCACTCTAAAGCTATAAATCACCGTAAGTACGGCTTAATGGCCTGAAATGTCATTTTCGAAACACGTTCGAGTTTTACGGCTCTAGATGCAGCGAACTTAAATGGCGCAACCTAATACTGCGCTTCGCCTGTGTCCACAGTGTCAAACACCATTTGAATTTTTGTCGTCAGTGCTTGTTCACGTATGGCTTCATTGTGCTGATTATAACTTCGTTAAGTCACAAGTTGCGTCAATGACTACTTCAGCAGGTGATGCGTGCTAGTACTCTTTTATTACATGATCATACGTTTCGAGCAGTCCCTTGTTCGTTTAGAGATGGCTTACAACTATTTACAGTCGAGTAACGGCAACTTGCGTGTTTCTTGCAAGATCGAATGCATGGATACAAAGCAGGACCATTTGATATTTTCCATTGAGAAAGCTAATGGCTCACTCAATGTGTACCATGGTCTTGCTCGATTTGTGTAGGTTGCTTATCCCTTCTGCCCCGCCATGGTCGTTGGAATTTTGCCAATGGGACGTCGATCTCATGCTTTTAAGCTCGAGATGCTTAGACAAAGCTTCAATTATGAAGATTCTCTGAGTTGTGCCATCGAAAACTTCTCGTTTTTAATGGTGCAATGGCAGGTGTCATCGTTTACAGCCATTCTCGGAAAGTCTGCCGAAAGACGGCAGTGATGGAGCTTTCATTTGTTGGTCGTATTCGAAGAGAGACGCAGACTGTCGTAGTTATTTCGTCCGTCTTGCCGACATCCGAAAATACTACCTGCATCACACATGAAACTCGTAGCATGTCGAGCTTTGACTGGCAAAGTATATCAAAGTAGTTCCTTCTACGTAAGGGGCAACTCAGCTGCTTACCATTGTGGTCTATGAGGCACAGAAAATGCAGTTGTCCTTTGTTGACAACGCTTAGTTGCTGTGAGGTACCACGGTTGCTGGAAGTACAAACGACGTAGGTTTCTCATGGCGAGAATGCTTCAACGGAGTTTCCATGGGATTGTTCCGAGTTCTCGTTCTTTGGCGTCCTAGAAATCACTCTTCTGTAAGCTCTCCTACTCAGAGCACTGGAAGTCTGTAGCAGACCATGTAGAACCACAAGTGTAGAATCTCATATAGGGTCACATGCCACTTGGATGGCAAACGATCAATGGTGCTGAACGACTATGTCCCATGGCAGAGCACGCAATGCAATGCAGCAAAGCATGAATGAGAAGGATGTCTTGGGTACGCATATAGTCTCAAGGCCTTGGATAATGACAAATTTGGTCGTAAAGGCTGCTTAGGCGTTTGGCGTTTTTCGACGAACTAACAGGGCTGACCATCAGTAATTTCACAAAATACTCTTGCTCCATGCAGGGCTTGTCATAAAGGTCCTTCAGTATCATGCATAGTAATAACGTCCGTGTAGCAGCTTGCAGTCGTTGGTGGTTCCGCTATTGGTGCGGCGGCGTCTCATTCTAGATGCAGTCGTAGATAATAGAACTTCTTCGTGGCAGTGATGCGGACGTTATAGTGAACAGTTTGTTCAAACTTCCCAAAATTCAGTCTACAGAGATTGAAGCTTTTGTCAGTTAAGGCAATCTGAACCTGCAGTACCGCCTTATGTTGATGAGAAAGTATGTGTGAACGTTCCTCCGATTAGTGTCATGACGCCAGTATGCGATCTTTATTAATGACAATATCTGCTAGAATCCACATAACATTGTGTGAACGACGTTGTACTCAGACTGGAACTATTCGACGAAAATATGCTGTTGGATATCTTTATTCCCGCTCTCAAGCTCGATTTAAATAATAGCATCGGCATCTCATATATAGAATTGAGCCGCTCGTTAGTTGCGGATTGATTAACGAGTAGACCACCTGCATCGCTTATGATCAGTGTGTTTCCTGCTCGCCACGACGTCTGCTTCGACTGCAGTCGGTCTCTGCCTACGCAGTATGTTCCTCGATTTCAATCCCGCGTTTGCGCACCCATTGTTTAAACAATGGCATTCCAGACACAGCGATCAGACTCATCTCCATCATTAAGGCCCAAGGTAAAGACACATTTATGCCGCTGAGTTTTGAACCACTGTGCCTTCAGTTTATAGCTTCACGCCTTTCGCGCTCTTCCTCCAGCTCGACTTCTTGATTCAGCCAGGATTGTACTATAGTAACCAACACTTGTAATTTGATATTTCAAAAGTAAAGCAGATTGGTTGCGTACCGATGCGACACTAACGCCATCGTGTTTATACGTAACAAGTAGCATAAGCCGCTAAACGTAGAACGTCGTTAGTACAAAAGCAAAGGCTAATTAGGGTTATAGCAAAATCAGTGGCACTTCGGCATAAATGTTATAGACGAAACCACTGGCACCTAAAGCACAATTGTACCAAGGAAAGCATAGAGGATATTATTCGTTCTATTTAGCACTATATAGTGAAGTAAATATAGTTTAAATCGAGATGACTTCAAGTAGGCCACAAAAAAAAGCCTTTCCGTCCGGTACAACCTTCACATGGCGCGTCCGATGCTCTAACAATAGAGCTCTACAAATTCAGCTCAATGGGTAGAACATCGCACGCTTGATTCGGAGGTTGTGATTTCATATCCCAACGAGTAATAGTGCTCTTCTTCTTTTCGTCAGCCTAATTTCATTTAAATTTACGTCAACATTGCTACGCCACGGTAAGAGGCAGTAAGTTATTTCCTATACACTTTCCTTGGCTCAACTGTCAGTTTAATTTTGATGTGTACCCCTTCTTTCGTTAATCATAATTGTTTCATAAAACTTGCTGGTAAGTTAAACCTCTTGAGAATGCCCTTCTGAGGCAACATGTTGGAAACGCTGTGTTCAACAGCAAACTACGCAGCTCAAACGCGGCTAAAACCAGCTTTCTGTGTGGGAAAAACGAAAAAGCATAATGAATTTACCTTTAATAGCTTTAGCTGATGTAATGTACATACATTCTTCCTTAACTATTGTATTTATATCATTCACTGCTTAAATAACGGCTCTCGAGGTGCTCTGTTAATCACCGTAAGTGATCAAAACAAACTACATAACACGTGGATAGTGGAATTATCAGGAGTAAGACTAGAGTTATGGTCATAAAAAAGATCAATAATTGCTGCTATAGATAGAGACAGCATAAAAATGGGTAAATTGTTGTATGTAACTCAAGCATGATCAATTAGAGTAATATTGTGCCCGTATACCCTTAACGAGCAGTATTACCAGGTTAGCAGGATGCTCATATTCGCAGCAGCGATTGCCGTTGTTGCGAAAGACGGCGACGCCAACACGGTGCCGAAGGCGCCACTGCTTCCGACTCCGCCGGGAAGGTCACCAGCCGTTTGGTAGCGTATGTTTCTCAGCTCGCGACTGCTTCTGCGCAGAGCTGATCAGACGAGCGGACGAGACGACGGTGAGTCAAACAAGGTTTATGTACAGCATATATACAGAGGCGTTACAATTTCGGCACTGGGGCCGACAGAGACTCGAAGAGCCGAGCTCTTCTCTCTAACACATAGTTCAGCCTTTCGCCTAAGACCGCTGACTCACACACATGTCGGCACTCCGACACGGGGACGCCTCTCACATAGGACCGCCGATCGCGACGCGCCGCAGGGCTTCTTTTATTTACACCGGGTCCAACCAAAATGTCCAATCAGAAGCGCCGCTGGTCGTCCGGGCAGATTCCGCCAATGGGGCCGCCGCGCCATGCGTCAGACCACCTGACACGAGGACGCCGGCTCGCTGTCACGTGCGCAACTGACTCACTGCACGTGGGCCAGAGGAGCGCCGCGCGTGTTCACGCCGTCGAGGTGATCGCGCCAGGCAGACTGCGGGCTGGCCTTGACCCAGATTGCCTTTTTCAGAGGCACGGTCGTTTGACGACGACTCGCTGGCATAACAGCACCCCCGCCGCCAGACAATGCACCGGAAAGACGAGCTGCTTCCACGGGGCTCGGATGTCAGGTGCGCTCGTTCGCCAGGTCCCTCCAGGTTCGCCTCCAGGGCCATGGGGAGAATACAGCTCCAGACTGTTCCGGGAACACATCCCATTTTGACGACGGATCCCAGCTCCACGGATTGTCGCCACAACTTGCTGGCCAACTTCGCTCGTCTCTTCCGACCATCTTCGGTTTCAGCACTTGTCGATGGTTCTGCAACTTGCCAAGAACGGATCGACAACAGACAACACACGACACACGCAAGTGCCTTCGGTCACCCGACAGAACACCAGACAAAGTATAGTACAACATATACCTATCTACGTGTCTATCGGAATTTTGTTCCCTCTACATCAAGAGGCACATGTGGGACACAAGACTCTTAAAATGACAACTCAATTTTTTTTTCCACGTACAACAACGTAACGAATTAGAATACCACATAAAGTTGGCCCCTTGAGATCACTCTGAACGAGAGCGCTCAGCCCAGGTCGTGATGAGGTCAAAATTTTGCCCCGAATCGCCAGCGAGAAACCGAAAGGTTGAGAAGTTACTAGCTGGAACGCACTGCTCAATGCACCTGCATTAGCGTTTACCTTTCCTTTATTTTTTTTTCTTTTATAGCGAACGTCAAAGTTGCGCTGTGGAGCAACATGCTCCACTTCAGTAACCGGCCACTTTTAGGCGACGATACCTATGCGGCACCAAGAGCGGCTCACACTTTCGACGTTGCACATGGGAACAACGATACGGCTTGCTACGGATTGACTCCTCACCGCTTAGCTCGATATCGTGTTCGATCACCCTCGTGTTTCCGGGGCGGTCCGAAAACACGTCTTCAAACTCGGAACCAATCTTTCTCAGGTCCTCTTTCTCAGGTCCTCCTTCACTTAAGCTAGGCTCTAGGTTTATCTGCTCCCGGATTACTTTCGATCCCCCTTCAATTACCTCACTAGAACTCAAATTTTCTGCTTCCTCTTCCTCTGAAGCACTTAAAAGTAAATTTACGACTGCTTGATGTTGAACATTGGGTTTCATCAAGTTGTGAATTTTGTTCTGCCGCCTTCCTACTTGCACCTCATAATTTGTATCGCAAGGCTTCGATAATACTTTGGCGGGCCCTTCCCAATCAACCTCAAGCTTGTTCCTTTTGGATGGCTGCAGCCGCATTACCTGACTCCCTACTTCAAAAGCACGCTTCTTCACGGATTTCTCGTAGTGCTCCTTCGACAGCACTTTTGCCGCGTTTTTCTGGCTTTCCACTAGCGCTTCCATCGAGAGATCCTCACGCTGCTCTCGAATGAGCGTCTCTCGATCAACTCTCGGCAGCTCGCTCCAACTTTCCGCTACAGGCGAGAGCGTTGCAACCCTCTCGCTCTGACTCAATGGCGCCACGTCGTCTCCCCCAGTGCATACCGCGCTGGCCGCTCCCGCGACGGGCCGCTCGCGTGACTGCTCACATGACTCATGCGGAAAATTTCCTTTCTGGGGTTCCGTCGACCCGCCGACAAGGTCACTTGAGAGTTCACCGCATGGAACCAAGTCAAGCTTCCGCGAAAGCTTTCGCGCTTGCGATCGCGTGGGAGCCATGCACGCTAAGTTGGGGAAGAACGATTTGCCCTGCTCTTTGAGAAGCTGCTCCGAGTTGTTGGAGAAAAGATAAGAAAAACGATCGTTTAGCGCGGCAGACACAGCCGCTTCGGTGCGAAGCTTACCGAACGGGCCTTCAATGACAACGGTGGCGATTGGTAAGCGAACACTCTGCTCCTCGGCGACTTGCCTGATCCACGCGCATTCTCCTGTAAAGTACTCCGGAGACACCAATGAAGGATGGACAACGTCCATGGTTGCCGCTGAGTCTCTAAGTGCTCGGCACGTTTTCTCATTCACCCTAATTTCTTGGAGATACGGCTCCAACAACCGCACGTTCTTTTCCGATTCTCGGATCGTTGCGAAAGCAAACTTTTCCTGACAGTTTCTCGCGATGTGCCCTTCCTTTTTACAGTTGTAGCAGATTAGCGGCTTCCGTTTGTTTTCCGATTCAAATGCCTGTGTGGTAGAAACCTCACTCGATTTCTCCGCTTCTGTTTTCCCTTCCTCTACAGTGTCCTTCGTAAGAGACGGGTCCTTCTTGAAATTACGGTGCGGAGCGGGTTTCCGTTGATCCGGTTTCTTTGAAAAGCCCTCTTTTCTCTCATCCTTTTCAATGCGCACTGCCCTCCTATGCAACTTTCGGCGAGTATAATACTCCTCAGCTAACTCAGCTGCCTTATTTAACTGTACTTCCCCAAGTCTGTCCTGCAGCCAAAGTCTGACATTATCCTCGATGCAGCGGTAGAATTGCTCCAATGCAACGCATTCCACCACTTTATCGCGGTCGTCATAAACACCTTCGCCCTTGAGCCATTCAATTAAATCGGCTTTAAGACGAAACGCGAAGTCAACGTGTGACTCATTCCCCTTTTTAGCATACCGGAACCTTTGCCTGAAAGCCTCGGGTGACAATTTATAACGTCTTAAGAGCACTTCCTTAACCTCGTCATAGCTCTCAAACGCTTCCCTCGACAAGCAAGTTATCGCGTCGGACACTTCGCCGGGAAGAAGAGCTAACAGGTTCCGCGCCCAAAGACACCGCTCCAAAGCGTTTCGCTCACAGACGTGTTCAAACTTGACGAGATACTTCGCCATGTCCTCGCCTACTACGAACGGTGGCAGTTGGTCCCGAATTCTAAAACCGCTGACCTGAATCGTCGGAGAAGCTACGCTAGGCGCCTGCGAACACTGTAGGATTGCCAATTCTAGTCGTTTCAACTCGAGACGCTCCTGTCTCTCGGCCTCCTCGCGTCGTTCGCGCCTTTCAGCTTCTTCACGTTCGCGAGCTTCGCGCCTTTCAGCTTCTTCGCGAGCTTCGCGCCTTTCAGCTTCTTCACGAGCTTCTCGCCTTTCAGCCTCCTCACGTTCGCGAGCTTCTACTTCTCGCCTTTCAGCCTCCTCACGGCGTGCTTTAATATCCACCCAGGCCTCATCGACTTCCTCAGCCGACACTCCCTCATCCTTCATGATATCAAGGATCGCTTGCTTTCGTTTCGCACGGCCCAAAGTAATGCCGAGTTCCTCACAAATTTCGATGAGTTCCTTCACTTTAAGGTTCTCCATCGTTCACACTAGCCTCTTGCTGTTTGCCCCTGTTAAGAATATACTTGCCGTACCCGCTATAAGCCTACTAGCAAGACGCGCAAGCAATTTTTCACCCTCCCGTGTTTACCACCTCCACATTAACTTTGGTTTCAAAGCACTTCAACTTGGCTTGAAACGATCAAAGCTCACTTCAATGCTTCACACAGCCCTTTCTCTAAACTACTACAACCTGAGCTAGAGTAGTCTGGTGAACTGAGGGGAAAACATCAGGCACTCACCGCATCGATGTCGCTGACGCCGGCCGATCCCGCAGCTGCCAACCACTGTTGCGAAGCCACCTCCGAAATGCCACCGCTGACCTCCACTGTTGCGAACGACGGACCGATCCCGCCGAAGCCACCACTGTTGCGAAAGACGGCGACGCCAACACGGTGCCGAAGGCGCCACTGCTTCCGACTCCGCCGGGAAGGTCACCAGCCGTTTGGTAGCGTATGTTTCTCAGCTCGCGACTGCTTCTGCGCAGAGCTGATCAGACGAGCGGACGAGACGACGGTGAGTCAAACAAGGTTTATGTACAGCATATATACAGAGGCGTTACAATTTCGGCACTGGGGCCGACAGAGACTCGAAGAGCCGAGCTCTTCTCTCTAACACATAGTTCAGCCTTTCGCCTAAGACCGCTGACTCACACACATGTCGGCACTCCGACACGGGGACGCCTCTCACATAGGACCGCCGATCGCGACGCGCCGCAGGGCTTCTTTTATTTACACCGGGTCCAACCAAAATGTCCAATCAGAAGCGCCGCTGGTCGTCCGGGCAGATTCCGCCAATGGGGCCGCCGCGCCATGCGTCAGACCACCTGACACGAGGACGCCGGCTCGCTGTCACGTGCGCAACTGACTCACTGCACGTGGGCCAGAGGAGCGCCGCGCGTGTTCACGCCGTCGAGGTGATCGCGCCAGGCAGACTGCGGGCTGGCCTTGACCCAGATTGCCTTTTTCAGAGGCACGGTCGTTTGACGAGGACTCGCTGGCATAACACCGTGCAACTCTGATTTATGCCACGCTCGGAGTGACGCCTGATTACTACAGTACGTGAGCATTAATTTCCGTCAAATCTTAGAATGAGTCGTCGAGTTTAAATGTATGGTTAACTAACCATAAGTTTTCAGTCTAGCGGCACCAATGAGGGTTGAATAAACACTAATTAAGACTGAAATGTAATAAGGGGGTTATTCTTTGAGAATACCGGCGAATAAAAAAGACTTCTGAGGGACGAAGGTGAGATCGTCACAGGTGTAGCTAAGCATAAGCGAGGTAAGTTAATCAAGATTTGAATAATGAAACCGGCTTTCGAAAAGCAGGTCAGTGGTTATCGCCGCACCGATTTCGACACTGCTAGTGGTCATCGTCATCACCGTCCTCATTACTTTATTGGCGTTTTATTGGACACTTTATTGGCGCTCTCATGTTGGACCTCAGTTGTACTCTGCATATTAATGGGGCTGTACAGAACGAACTGTGTGCTATAGTAGCCACACACTGTGTTTGACAGCTAGAAACTACTGAACGCTTGTAGCATAGTGCCAAAGTGCGCGAGTAATATGCGCCCCGCCAACAAGGTGACAAGAAATGCATTTTATGGAGGAAGAAATAAAGTTACGAGGAGGCATGGTGTAAAGGAATTATAACCTATATCATGTTAGTCCCACACGAGAACAAAACATGGGAGCTCGCCATAAGTTTCAGTACTCCTGGTTAACTTCTTCATTTTTTTATTATCCTACGCAAGCCGTGCACCGAAAAAGCAAAATTCAAATAAAGGTATCCGGGCACCAAACCACAAAATGTCGACAGATTTCATTGCTTGCGAGATGTTGATGCAAGAAGTCACTTGTTCGGTCACCATTGCTGGCTTTGCCTACAGAGGCTTTGTGCGAGACGTAATAGCTTTTTTTAAGCTCTTCTTCCTCCACTTGGAAGAAGACATCGGCTGAACTAGGCTGAACTAGTACACCCTGGGTGGTGAGCCTGAACCAAGAAAAGAAAAAAAAGAATAAAAAAGATGAAGGATGATTACGACGGCAATGGCTGATGTGTGAATTCAATAACCACGTTGCACACTTCATTTCCTAAACTCTGCAGCCTGATCAAGTAGCTTTATTTATGTCTGTAACGTACCTTGTAGCTCTCATTACACTGAGCACAGAACACGGCGAGGACGAAACACAGCTTTCGCATATTGTTTGAATTTCAAAGCCTGTCACTGTAAAAGCAAGCGCCCTTGGCAATGTCACATAGAAAGCGCTCGAAGGTTCACACACACTTGCGTAGCGTCCTTTGAAGGCGACACTGAGTCAAATATGCAGGAACACACTTCATCTACTGCTCCAGAGTCGATCTCCTGCCATCATCGTATACTTGTGCGCAATTTCCACAACTGTATTTTCGGTTTTGAGTTCGACAGTATCAAAACAATGACTCCTTGAACTCGCGTAGGAAAAGCATGGCAACTTCTTGCGCATGGTGCTAAAGGTTCAGATATAAACAAATATGCCGCTACCACGCCACTGGCTTGTCCAGAGGGGCCTGATTGGGATGTACCGATCTATCAAACACACTAGTGCATTCAAAACACACGAGTAGCTGCACAACGTTACAACGAACAGCGAAGCAGCAACGAATCATAATAAAGCAAAAAACGAGCCTTATAGATTGGGTTGCGGGAAAATCACAAACGCGAAGGCCAGCATGCTATACCTTGTTGTTGTTGTTCGTGATGTCGTGGCTTATGTTAACCCAACCAAGCACGCCCGCAAATCCATCACATGACCACCAAGGTCTGGTTCCGACATTCAGACGCTCGCCAATTACACATGACGTATGGGCCCGGTTAGCGCTAACTCCTTTACTTAACCACGGCCGGACTCGACTCCTTCTCCGGCGCTCCCCTTACGGCCTTCACATTGGGGCGTTTTGCTGCCTGCCGCCGCAAGTTCGGGGTGGCGCTGCTAGACCACTGTTGCTGGAGACTGACATGTGGAAAATGGCATGATTAAGAAGTCCGCACTAGAGATCTATCGAACTTTTAAGCAGTAAATTGCCAAAGAAAGGATCTATGATAATACTCGGGGTAGTTCTCTACTGTTTGAGGCAAGGACGGGAGTACTGCGAACCAAGACATATCGGGCCAAATACGAAGGGGTAGACACAGTATGCAGTGCGTGTGGAGAGGAAGTAGAAACTGCCGAACACTTGATAATGTTCTGTAAAGGGCTTCACCCTATAGTTCAGGATGATGGCGCAGAGTTTTTCAAAGCACTGGGGTTTAGGGACCGGGAGGACAAAATAAACTTTAAGCGGGTAGACTTAACTAGAAGGAGGTTATCTGATTGGTGGCTAAAGTCAAGGCACGAGTGAAAATTAAACTCTTCACTGCAAAGTACGAATCCTCAAACTCACTGTTTAAGGGAAAAAAATAAATATAGTTTTTGGTTCATTAGGTATTACGGCTTGGTGGCGCTAGCCACCGCCCGATCTAAAGGGTACAGCCATATCCATCCATCCATCCATCCATGCTCCGCCGCCTCCAAGCGCGTTCACGGGCGCCGTGTGCGCGCCACAACGCTATGGCCATCATAACAGCGCTGATTACGAGGAACAGAACCAACTGCGGCGCCCGAATTCTTGAAGATGAACGTTTTATCCACACAATACAGCTCGGTCGTTGCATGTGATGAGGTTAAAATGGTATAGTCGTACTCTGAGAGCACCGCTTACCCAGTCGCAACCATTCCGGCAGCTTTCCCGGATTTTCGCACACGCGTGTTGTCACAAGCAACAGTAATCCATTACGGCGCACAATCATTACAGCGCACATTACAGCGCACTGATCGAAGACCGTGGGCACGGCTCCTGGACGCAGTTTCGGGATACGATATCCGGGAACATAGTAATTTTCCGTGAAGTGTTTGCTGCACACTACAGTCGATGCGGACTTGTCATTGATGACGAGGTTTTGACGTGAAACATTTTTCCTCCACTTCGAACACAGTTCCTCATCGCTAGGAAATTGGTGGTACGACACACCCGGTGTCTTCCCTTGCTGTGACTTACACAGCGGCACGCAACAATAAACCACGGCTACGCTAGTGCAGTTAGCGTGCCTGAGCGGGTCTGATGCATTGTTTACCCGAGGTCATCGAACGCAGTCAAGAAAAGTCGCCGTCGGCGACGCGGGGAGCCGGCGGAGCTTACAGTGAGGTGGTGCTGCCCTCTACGCGTCAGAAAAAAAAATATATGCGCGGTGCCGGTATTGAGAAGGCCGTAAGGAGCGTGCGGAAGGAGCGTCGAGTCCGGCCGTGAGTTAACGCACCATCTTTTCTCCACTGAATTCTTCAACCTTTTCCTTATATTTTACCGCTTCCTTTCTTTTTCTCGCTTTCTATGTATTGTCATAGAAACCACATATATGTTCATTTCTGCTTAGATCTGAGACGCCAACGCATTGTTCCTGAAGTCTTGAATGGATGTGACAGCTCAGCACTTCGTTGCCACGGCTCGATTATAACGAGCTAAAATAGCGAGACCGTACAGCTCTTTTAGGGTGTTAACTGCGTGAACCCATGGAGTGTTCGTAAGGGGAAAAAAGAAAGGCTACTAAGTAAAATCAAGAGCTTCTTGCATATACTTTTATTTCATTTCAGCAAGTCTCTCTACATCGCCACGATGGTCTAGTGATTGTGGGGCCAAACTTCTTACCTGAAGATCACGTGATCAAATGCTGGTCGCGGTGATTGTATTTTGATGGAGGCGAAATGTTTGAAGCCTGTGTACTTACATTTAGATGCATTTTAAGGCGTCTCATGGCATGGATATTTCCGGAGCCTTGCAGCTATGGCATTCCTCATAATTAAATTTTGGTTATGGGTCGTAAAAACCAAACAAATAATGAAAGGCATTTTCTCTACATCTCTTTTTTCGATAGAGCATGGGGCAGTGATAAAAGCAGAACAAGACGCGGGCTAGATTTAAGTGACAGCACGAATATCTCCTGTATAAAGAGCTGCCTATCGTTACGTTGTTGAGTTTGAAAATGCGCTGAATTTTTAAACCAGAGCACACTAAAAAAAAATAATTGCTGATTTGAAATACGAATAGTATTTCAGTTTACCAATAGCGTGCTCGTGGCCGCTTTGCTAGGTCCACATATACTAAGTTTGGTATCACGTGACGTGAATAGATGACGAAGGTAAACGACACATCGAAACATGATAATCATGACATGAAAGTTATATACGTCATCATTTACCTCCACCTCGTAACTTTGTGCTGATTTTAAAGTTACATATCAACATTCCTCATTCATGCTTCGCATATCATCGATTCCCGCTGTACGTGAGATCTGCCAATTTTTTTTTTCGAGCACAAATCGACTTACACAACAAATTTTCTCTTGCGCAAAAATTTTTTTCGTAAGTGAGTTTTATGAACACGGCCTTCGACTGAGTTGCTAGATGGGTCTTCTTTTTATATTTGAAAAGAAAAAATTGCCAGATCTCACATACAGTGGGAATCGATGATGCGAAGCACGAATGAGAAAGATTGATATGTCACTTTAAAATCAGCGCAAAGTTACGAAGTGGAAGTAAATGATGTCGAATATGACTTCCCTGTCATGATTATCATGTTTAGATGTGTCGTCTACCTTAGACATCTCTTCATGTCACGTGATACTAAATTTAGTATATGTGGTGCTGGCTAACCGGCCGTGAGCACGCTATGAGCGTGGTATGTCATGTTCTTACATGACACGCGTGTCAGGATTATCATGTTTTCAATCAGTCATATTTCGCCATTCCTTGGCGTCACGTAGCACCGAATTTGGTATATGTGGAGCTAGCAAAATGGCCACGAGCGATTCATGAAGGGCCCAATATACTCTAACGCACCGTTGACGCGCGTGCATGCTGGACCCAGTGACGCTACGTTAGCAAAACGCGCCCACTCTATAGTCAGACGCCTAGCCACGACCGTCATGACCAGCGCCCGTTGGCGCGGCCCGACAGCAACCGGCGCGAAATGCGAGATGCTCCATTTCGCGCCCATGCTTTACCAGACAACACTGCGTCTCCCTCTTTTCGTGACGGAGGGACGCCGGACGAGCTGAAACGCACATGCGTCAAAGCAACGCAGCGAGGCGCCCGCCTGGGAGTATATAGCAAGACTGGCGCCTGGCGTGACAACACCGGCGTGACGCGACGAAATGAACGCCGGTGAGCACGTGCGCCGCGTCAAGTCGAAATGTGTTCGCGCCTTAACTGTGGCATGTAGTCATGTTCTCACATGACACACATCTCATGATCATCATGTTTGCACCAGTCACATACCTTCGTCATCCATTAACGTCACGTAATACCCAATTTAACATATGTGAAGCTAGCGAAACGGCCGCTAGCGTATCGAGAGTGGCATGTAGTCATGTTGTCACATGACACGCGTCATGATTATCATGTGTGGATGTGTCATTCACGTATGTCGTCCGTTCACGTCGCGTAATACTGAGTGTGATACATGTGGAGCTAGCGAAACAGCCGCGAGCGCATTATGAGCGTAGCATGTAGTCATGTTGTTACATGACACGCATCTCATGTATATCATGTTTGCACCAGTATCATAAGTTCGTCATCCATTCACGTCCCGTACTGCCAAATTTCGGTTAAGTGAAACTGTAGTCATGTTGTTACATGACACGCATGTCATGAGTTTCATGTTAGGGTCAGTCACTTGTGCACGCCATGCAACCATGTCATACCATACCAGTTTTGCAACATGTCATGTGAATGAAACCACCGCAAGAGCAGGCCAATCACGGAATGGAAATCATGACATTCATGACATACTTGTCATAATTTTCCTGTTATGACTAGTCAGATATGTTATTCATACAGTCATGTTATGCCATACCAAGTTTGGTATCGATAGCATTATCGAAACTGCCAGGAGAGCTAGAAGTCATACGCGGGTAAATAGATAAATACGCTCAAATTCACCAAAGTTCACTAAGAAATGCTTCGCATTTAAAAGCACACGCGGATAGAATAAGGGGCTGTTTGACGTCATTATATGAAGTGAAAAGCAGCTGTTTGGGAGGGTCGTCTCATTGCTCCCGGGCGCCTTATCATAAAGCATATGATTTTGAGGCTTTATGTGGTTTTTTTTATTCAAAAGAATACTGAGATTTATGCTGTGCTCTTGAGTGCAAAGAAAGATTTGCCTTTTGCCCCTAATGGGCACTTTGCAAAATAGTGAGCGCACCTTTGCAAACGCTTTAAGGACGCCTGTAAGTTGACTTTTCCACCGTTAAGTTATCCAACCAGCAGCCTCACTACCACACTACTTTTCTCGCTCTAAAGACGTTCTCTCCTCCACATTTCAGTGAAGGTGTGAAAGAACCACGAAGGCTTTTCGATGCACACTGCAGTAATGCCACTCCTCATTGTATACGCTACCTCCGCGCAACAAGAGAACGGGGAAAACGAAATAAAGTAAAGGCAGTGGTTAATGGTGAATAGAAAAAGTAGCTGGCCGACTTGTCTGTGGTCGAGGCTACCTGGTTGAAAACAAACTCGGTCACGCAAGCGTTGTAACTATTTTGCAAAACTGTGTCAATTGTTAAAGGGCCCCTAAACAACACAAGCGCCCGCGAGCACGATCGTTTGTGTGGTCCGCACACTGATTCTTCCCCCTACTCCAAAAAACTATCTCCTCTTCATCTCGCTTTGCACTGCCTCCTGGATCGGCCTTTTCAGTGCTGACATCGTATGATGACGTCTTAATGTGACGTCACAATATGCGAAGTGATAGTAACGCCATGTCGACGTCACAAATCTGAGTGATGCGTAACACCATTCTGTGATGTGTCGCATTACTCGCGTTGATTCACATGGTAAACTTTCACGTTCAATGGGACATCTAGGGCTTTAGCCTTAATACACCCGACAATTTACCAGTATAAACCATATCATTACATTTATGTCACCCTTGTGTTTAGCGTGTCAATTCCAATCAACGCCCACATCTTTCCCAACAGCGTGCCTTGCTCCTTCGATGGTATTAAGCCCGTTCATCAAAGTGGTTCACTCGTAAGCTCATCCCGGGGCTTGATCGAACCCGAGCTAGGCGCTGCGATGTCGCATTAGCACTCGCAGAGTGTGTGCCCTCCCCCCCTCTCGCTTCGAGCTCAATCTCGTTGAGACTCTGCGAGGCGGACGCCGCCTGCAACACCTCGCGCGGTGTTCGGCACCTGTAATTAGAGCGGATCTTGAGGAATTCTCTCGCGGAGAACTCTCTTACTCGCTCGGCGATCCGAAGGCGATCGTTTCGCGGAGGCGCCTCAATTATCAGCTGGCAGCCCGAAAGCGTTCTTCGCTGCCGAACCGTGGTGTTCGGTAGAAGTAGTTGGCGCTGCACGCCCCTCAATGGCGGCGTCATGACATGCCCCGGATTACGGGACGATTATTTTCGCGAGGTCACCTTAGCTGTACAGTTGGTAGCAGCCTGCTTTTGGTGAGCTATTGGTCAAGATCGCTATCGATAGGGCTGGATATTCACGCTAGATTATTGCGCGAAAGCATTTCGGGCAAAACAACGAGAAAAAAAAGATTGAATGTTTTGTCGAGCCAGCGCTCTGCTCGTTTTTAAGCTTTTGATCGAAGCTGTTAGTGGTATGTTTCGTAAAATGTTTTGTGTCGTCGTGGCCATCTTTCATCAAAAAACCGCCACGCCTGCGCGCAACGCGCAGCATCACAGCAAAAGCGGGAAAGGCACCCTTTCAGAGCCTTTTTTAACACTCTTTGCGTATAGCTGCTGCAAGCACACTTGCCGGGTACCCACTACGCCATAAGTCATTCTGTAGTAGACAGGCATTCACTATGCCATCCTTCGACATTCTTCGGACAAGCGTAGTACACGCTGCACACTTGCAAGGAACCTTGTGCAACTTTTTCTGTGCTGTGACTGACGACGATGAAGGATTCTTCCAGTAGCTGTTGCAGTCCCAACAGTCTCCCACAGTGGGTATGCGCAGCAGTTAATAGATGAACAAAGTCAAGTTTTCGTGAAGGGTTGGAGCATTGGACGAACTACTCGTTTCGCAAATCGCACTATATGACACCTGGTTGTTCCTTTGCTGTTCTTAAACGCTGTATTACTCATATTAACGCGATTCCTTTCTCGACATCAAGCCTGCCGAAGGCCAGCTTGCAAAGGAGCTCAAAGCACAGGCGTGGATCAGTGGTAGAATACTTACTGGGCTGGCACGCAGTGGACCCTGGTTCAAATCCCATTGGGTCCTTGGTGTTGTTTTTTCTTATGTCGTGCGATAGTGGTTACGGACACTGGCGGTGGGCATTTTCGATGGAGGCGGAAATGTTGTAGGCCCATGTACTCAGATTTGGGTGCACGTTAAGGAATCCCAGGTGGTCGAAATTTCCGGTGCCCTCCACTACGGCGTCTCTCATAATCATATGGTGGTTTTGGGACGTTAAACCCCACAAATCAATCAACACTGGTGGTGGTACGGCGCGCACGCGACCAAAGTTACAATCCCTTAAGCTTTAGCTGTGAAAATATAACACGGAATATAGTGCGTGAGTTGCCTTAAGGCGTCATTATACGGCCACCCCAAAATTAGTGGTCTTCAGTAAAAACTAGAAGTAGAGGGTCTATATTAACATTTATGTTTCAAACAAGTCAGAAGTCACCGACCGCAAGCCAGGCCCACCGCCGGTAACCGCCATTTTGCCCAGGCGCGTGTCATGTCATGCGCAGTAAAGAATGGAGGCGCCATCTTCTACGAATGTTTCAGCCCCTGCAGATTGCTCAGTTTCCGCGTCAAGGAGAACAAAGCTGAGATGTTTCAATTTCACTCGCAGCTGGCCACGGAACAATATTGCTCACCAGAATGCCAACCCTCGCACAGCTCGACATATTATGATCAAGAATTGGGTGCAACACTTTTTCAAATAGCTTGGTACAGCTTCACTAAAGGAACTTGTTGCCTCACGAAATGACGATCGCAAAAGTTTTAGAAGCGTCTAATACGAGTGCATTTACTAAAATTTGTCGCACGCTGCAATCGCTTTCTTTCTTCTTTCTCCTACGAAACCGCTGGAAGCTAAGCACGGAGAAATGTCATGGGAGCAAAAGGTATGTCACGCGCGCCTCGTGACTTTAAGCACTTTCGCTTTGCTTCGAACGGGAGAGTTTTCAGTGCCATCAGCACGCACAAACGGACACGTCACGTGCTACCGTGGCGGCCCCAGTTACTCCCGAGCGAGCCATGTTCAAACCAGCCGATGGCGTGATAGTTGGACCAATGACGCTATTATTTTTCAGTATATTGCATAATTTTCGATATAAGAGAAATCGATTGTCGGCTGACCTTTAGAATTTAAATTCCAGGACCCCTGCTATACGCTACAATATTTGGCTCGCGTGTTGTCGGGAGCCTACTACCGATTGCTGGCGTTTTTCTGGCCATGCTCAAATAGGTGCTGCAGGGCCGCTATAAGTGATGCGCAAGCGTTGCGTTTCATTGCATTTAGCAGCCATCCATGCAATGCCGTTTTCCGGTTGCATAGACGTGGCGTGATTAATCTCCTCTCTGGCACTTATCAACGTATCAGCGCTATAATTGTATCAAGGAGGTTAATGAAATATAACTGGAATTTGGGTGCGAGGCCATTCATCCCGTGCTCAAATTTCTGCACGTCATAGTGCTCGCGATAGTATGTCAGCATTTCCATCGCATCCCTAATTTGCTTGCACTGGACTGTTTTTGTCTTCAGAAAGCACGAGAACATTTTCAGAAAATGTGTGCGTCATTCACAGTCGAGAACTGGTAACGTGCCCAACGCACCATGAGATGTCAAAGATCAAAACAAAGCGACCAGTTTTTAAATGGAGAGATGCTGCGGTCGCCGAGGTGAGCGGACGCATCCACTTCGGCTCCGTCTTTTGCGAATGTTTCCGCAGCGTTTTTGTCGCTGTGTGGTGCATATTTGAGACCATCCGATCCATAAAAAAGACAGAATTCGGCAGGTATTTAACTTTGAGGTGGGTCACTGCTTTTCTGGACATTATCTCAACTTTTTTGCTGCCGCCGCGTTGGCCAAGCGCTAGGCACAGCGTCTGGCATTCCTACGGGGCGGGACTCGCGCGTCCGGCATGGCAGCTATGCAAGTAGAAGAGAAAGTGCTGTCGGCATGCGAATTTACTGAAGATCTAGGAAGGCGGACGGTGTCCAACTGAAAATCAAGACATCTGATGAAGCCTGCACCAGGTGATGACCGTTTACAAGGCGAGCTGGCTGAACTATGGGGCACAGATTGACGACGCAGAGGCTTCGCAATTAAGCAACGCATTCTGAAGGCATCGCGAATGCCACCGATGCCAGAAGAGCACATAAAGATAGTAATTCGCCCACGAGGTGGATTGAATTTGGAGAAAGTCGGTTCTACAACTGTGGGCAAGGCTATCGTCGAGGTGTCAGGCTTCACTACTGAGCAGATTAAATAACACGTTATTTGTCCCAACTTCAGACAAAATATCTTGGTGGCTAGTACGCCAGAAAGGAGCAACGCCGAATGCTATGTCATAATCAGGTCAGTAAGAGTGGCGGACAAAGATATTGAAGTCAGTGCATACGATACTGCCCTACGTGCAAAGGGGTCATTCATCATGTGGACATTATGAAAGGACCTGCTGCACTCTAGCGGAACATCGTTAATGATCGCAATTCACTGGCTCTGACTGTCAAAAGAATCAAGAATTCCGGCTCGGCTTAAGAGTCCCCTATTTTGTAAGGCATGGGCCAATATTGGTCTGTTGTTACTTGTACCGCAAGCAAGTCGACGTATGCTACGTGTGTGGGGAGCTTGGACACCGGGGCGGATGTCTGTCCTGCGCCCGATTGCCTTGAATGTCGGGGATGCGGAGCTCGGAATCCTGTAGAGGACCATAACTGTGAGCCTTGTTGCAAGCTTTGTGGAGGTCGACACCTTACGGCGGATGAACAAAGCATACAACGGTACCAGGTTCCCTACGTCGTGCGTGTTCACCGACAGGAGCAAGCCAGGGTGGAACAAGCAGCGGAACACGAAGCAGTCGAGGCGGCGCAGCTGTCAAGCGTCTCTCAACGCTCTGGGAGGCGCTCGCGCGCTGGGAGTCAATCGAAGTCGGGACGATGGTCATCGTATGGGAGTCCATCCTCAAGGAATTGCTCTGTGTCTATTAGTGGAGGCGGGAGTGCAGCTGGAAGGTGGACCACCTGGGCTGACAAGGTCAAGGGTGGATTGGCCGAACACGTGAGCAGAGCCAAGAACATGTGGGTTGTAATCGGGATGAGGACAGTCCTATCGCACAATTGGAGAAAGAAAATCATAGCTTAAAAACAGGCATTGAATGGCTTGTAAAAGAGATAGCTGAACTTTAGACAAGTTTGCAGTCCGGTAACAGCACTAGTGAGGGTAGCAAACCTGATAGCCTCGTTGAGGTACCAAGGTCTGCGGAGGTTCCTAAAGAGAACGTGGCTGACGAGAAGACACCGGCTCCGAAAAAGAGGGCGCTCTTGATTGCGCGGGTCCAGGCCAAAGTTGGTTTTGAGCTTAAAAATGGATGGCGACATTGCAGAAAAGTATGAATCAGATCATTATTAGATTGGAGCGGATAGAAAAGAAAGAAAATATCATGGATCAAAGATTAGGTAAAATTTATTTATTTATTTATTTATTTATTTATTTATTTATTTATTTATTTATTTATTTATTTATTTATTTATTTACAGGACTTCTGCTGGCTTCAGAGTGAAGCCATAAGCAGGAGTGGGTAACATATAAATATAGCACACTGAACATTTTCACAATATATTACGCACAGAGAATGACACGAACACACAGGTTTTAACGCGGTAAAAAGAAAAATATACAGTTCATGACATTCAATTGTGCATAGCATTCCTATATAAGTTTGTACTCACATCACTTGTGTACTAACATCGCAACGTCACAAAACAAAGAGTACAAATATGGCAGGAAAACATGCTATAAGTTTTTTAGCTCCGATAAGAATGACGCCACTGTCGCCGCCTCCACAATCCCACTAGGGAGGCGATTCCACTCGAGTACAGTTCGTGGGAAAAAAGAGCCCATGTACGAGTTCGTTCTGCAAGAAAATTCCTGTAATTTTTTTGAGTGGTCCGCCCGCGTGGGTAGTCGCACGACTTTTTCTATATACGCACTTGAATCAATGCCAAGCTTATTGTGATAGAGCAGGTACATATATTTTAGTCTTTTGCGATATCACCGCAAATGTAAAGCTTCCAAGTTCGCTGTCTGAAGCAAAGCAGTGACTGACGTTAGGCGATTGTATGAGCGAAAGATAAATCGAGCAGATTTTCTTTGTAGGTTTTCTAGTTTATCAATATTTTTCTTTGTGTATGGGTCCCAGACCATGCAGGCATATTCCAAAAGAAGACGAATGTAGGTTTTATATGCTATTTGTTTTATTTCTTGCGTTGACTGTCGTAACGATCTTCTGAGATACCCAAGCTTTTTCATGGCTTTCTTTTCTAGAAAAGTGATATATTCATTCTACCGGAGGTCTGAAGTGATTATTAAATCTAAGTATTTATAACGATTTACAGCACTAAGACAGCGACCATTTATTGAATACTGAGTAATTGAAGTATATCTTAACGAAACGGTCGTTCCTGCTATGAAGCGGGAGTGCTTTCAGCCGGTGGTCCAGCAGGACAAGTCCCCTAGTGGAATTAAAATCAACATGAGTAAGCCAAATTTAGATAGCCAAGATGGCGGCTTCATTAAATAGTTCGTTTAGTATTTGGCAGTGGAATTGTAGAGGGTTCAATCACAAGAAGGCGTCCCTGCAGCAGTTTATTAGAACGGGCAATGTGAAACCTCAGGTTACCATGTTGCAGGAAACTCTGACATACAGCGTAACGTTAACCGGTTTCCAAGCGGAGGTTAAAGATAATGAAAAGGGCAGAGGGCTCGCAACACTCATCAGCAGAAGGTTGAAGTATGTTGGGCATGATCTTCACATAGCGGATTGCAGGATTGAATATATTATGGTCGAGGTGATTTTAGGTCGGCAAGGAGCAAGTCAGAAGCGCGTTTACCTGCTTAACTTCTACAGAAGCCCCAGCGACAGAAAATAGAGTTTCAAAATTCTCTTGAGCAAGGCAACCAATTTCGCTAAGGATGCACCGTTGCTCATTGGAGGGGGCTTTAATGATCCCTATCATGTGTGGAAGTATGCCTATAGCACAACCAAAGGCGAGAGACTATGGCAACAGGCCCTAGACTTAAATTTATCTCTCATTAGAGACCTTTCGTATCCCACTCGTTGCGGCACGTCGAAAGTTAGAGATTCGACAGCAGATCTTACTTTCGTTCGTGGGGTGGCAGATTCGTCCTGATCAAATTCAAATATAGATTTCGGCAGCGATCATTACATACATATGATTACTTTAGAGGTGGCTCCTAAAAAGTAGCGAACATTTAGGCTGGTTGACTGGGATGCATTTAGGAAACAAAGATCAGGGGAACGAGTAGACTTTAGAACAGTGGACAAGTTAGCTGAAGAGTGATGTTGAGGCAACCACTAAGGAACTTAAAACAGCTGTGGACATAAATCAAACGGATAGTCATCTGGCACATTTGTTGAAAGCGAAGCAGTCACTGTTGGCGAGATGGAAGGGTCAGCGCTTGAACAGAAGGCTTAGAAAGCGTATAGCAATGTTTAATAAAGAAATTGAAGACCACTGATGGGTATTGTGCAAGCAACTATGGGATGAAGTATGCAATTTGGTGGATGGTGGTATTAAAAAGAAGGGGAGGGGCGCCTGGAATTTACTCAGGCATTTACAGGATGGCACCAATTCTAAGCCTAATAAGAGGACAGTGATAGATAAGCTGGTCCATGAGGCATGCCAAAACTCATCAGAGGAAGAGGTGCTGAAGAATTTGGCTGAGAGATACCTTCTACTGCAAACCCGCCAGAATACATCTGATGTCCGTTTGAAATATAGTGGGGATGAGAATATATTTATGGATAAGGTATTTACTGAAAGTGATATAAAGATGACACTGCAGGATCTTAATAGTCATTGGCATGAGGGCCGGATGGCATTTCTAATAAAATGCTAAGAAATTTAGATGAGGGGTCTATTGAATTCCTTACGCGGGAGATAAATAGCCGATGGAAGGAAGGATCTTTTCCAGAAAAGTGGAAACTTGCGACTACTGTTCTCATACCGAAACCGGGCAAGCGAGTAGGGCTGGGAAATCTCAGACCAATTTCGCGAACATCGTTTTTGGGGAGTGTCGCTGAGCATGTCATTTTAATATAGGCTAGCGCGTTATGTTGAGGACAATGGGGTCTTTTTGCACTTGATGATTGCTTTTCGTCCCGGCCTCTCGACTCAAGATGGTGTGCTTAGGATTAAGCATCACCTACTTGATCGGCAGACAAGAGATACTAAGGTACTACTTGGACTTGATGTGGAAAAAGCTTTCGACGATCTCCGACACTCCTTTATCCTACAGGTGCTGTCAGACTTGAATCTGGGCAACAGCTTTTTTTTGTTAAGGTTTTTCATGAGGATAGAAGTACATGTCTCAGGTTGGGGCAGTTCAAGTCTTCAGTCTTGAAATTTGGTTGTCGTGGTACACCACAAGAGTCCGTACTCTCGCCAATGTTGTTCAATCTGGTGATGTCAAAGCTAGCTAACGTGCTGGACACTGTCGAGGGTATTGGCTATAGTATCTACGTGGACGACGTCACAGTATGATGTGTCGGCGGTAGTGACGGAGAGCTTGAGGCTAGGCTGCAGGAGGTGGCAACGCTTACGGAAAACTGTTTGGCTCGTATGGGACTCAAGTGCTCCTCTGAAAAGTCGGAGTTGTTAATCTTCAAATCTAAGAAGTTGGGTCGTAGGCCGAGGAATTGGGTACCGGAGGTTGAGACTTGCACCACAGTTTGTACTAGCAATGGGTCATTGGTACCAAAAGTTTATGCAATTAGGGTCCTTGGTTTTTTAATTGAAGCAAATGGATTGAATAATATATCTATTCAGTGTATTACCAAGAAGACACAGGATGCCATAAGACTTATGTGAAGGATCTCTAACAGGCATAGAGGATTAGGAAAAGAAGGTGCGATGCACTTAGTTCACGCATTTATTTTGTGCCATTTTTCGTACGTAGCTGCTATACTGAATTGGAAAAAAAGGGGGAGAAAGGCAAATTCGGAAGCTTTATTATAAAAGCCGTTAAGGCGGCGTTTGGTTTGCCTGTGAGTACGTCAAAAGATATGTTGTTGCGGTGGGGTTTGCATAATACTCTTGATGAAATTGCCGAAGCTCAGCGTATAGCGCAGAGAGAGTGGTGGCTGGGTACGCCAGCTGGTAGGTATATCTTACAGTCAATCGGAGAATCGGTGGCGACTCGCGATTGTGCGCGCCTGTACGAGTTAACCGTGAACATCAGGGCTAATATTGCGGTTCGTCCGTTTCCGCGAAACGTGCACCTTGTGGATAATATGGGGAGGCGAATGGCGAGAGCTAGGACTTTGTTGCGCGAGGCAAAAAATCAGGAGAAAGAGTCTGCGTTTGTGGACGCAGCATGGATTAACGGGAAAGATGCTTACTCGGCTGTTGTGTTAGATGGGAAAGGGAGCGCTCGAAGTGCCGCTTCCGTTTATACGAAAGATCCGCGGGTCGCTCAGCAGGTGGCTATTGCCCTAGAACTCATTGATTTGGAAAGAGTTTTAGTATTTAGTGACTCTCGCTCTACAATTAAAGCCTTCTCGAGAGGAGTTATTAGCGAATCGGCTTACAGACTGCAGCAGGGTAAGGACAACACTCCGCATACCATTACTTGGTTTCAGGTGCACATGGGGTGAGAGGAGGGAGCCCCACGTGACCTCAACGAGGTGGCGCACAGGGAGGCACGAGGATTAGTGTGCCATGCAATCCCTGAGGCGGCTGAATCTCCCGCTCCGGAGTTTAGGGATCAGCTGTTGACGTACATCGATATAACCAAACAATATTACTTAGAGCGCAGGGAATTCCCCTTGCCACATTCTAGACTTAACGGGCCACAGGCGGTTACATTAAGACTTCTTCAGACACAGACGTAACCCAACCTGGTCGCCATGAATAAAATCAATCCGGACTGCGGGGTTTCGATTTATTGTAGTAAGTGTGGGGGCTTGCTCGATTTTGAACACATGCTCTGGCACTGCTCGGCAATGGCCGGTACGGCTTCTCACGGTGAACAGTGGTGGCAGCAAATGCTGCACAGTGATGCTCTGACGGACCAACTCAGGGCTGTCCAGAGGGCCCGTGTGTCGACAGAGGAGCTTGGCCTCTCTGTCCCGACGTGGGAGCAGCCAGCATCAATCCAGGACTAATCCTCGGGACTTTAATAAAGTTCTCCATACCATACCATACCATACCATACCATACCATACCATACCATACCATACCATACCATACCATACCAGTTTTTAAATCACTAACAATCTCAACGGCTGCAGTTATATGAGTTGGGAAAAGATGCTCGGAAAAGCAGCTTTTGATTGAGCCTGGCGTGTCTGGAGGCAGTCTGCAATCACGTTTTGCTATCACAATAAAATAGTAAAAAATCAATCTACTGCTTATCGACCTCATAATTGCACACTTTATTGATAGATTGCAAATATCACTATTCTTTTGGCCAACATTGACATCTTTCCTCCCTAAATTATCGGTGCTTTCTCTCGTAGTCATCGGGGAATACTCATCGACAAACCACCTAAAATGCCCGGAGTGAACGAAGAAAAAAAAATAGTGTATGCTGAATACTGATACTTAAAACTTCATTGTAAAACAAGTATTGTAAGTCACGCAAGCTCGCACCGTCTTCGCACTGAAGCACTCGCACGCTAACGCTGCCCAGGACTACGTCGACCCTGAACCACGGCGTATCAGTGAACACGCCGCTATTGTTAATGTCCTGCTCGCGAGACAAAGCACCGTCGGGGAAGGAAACGCGATAACGTGGAAGCCCTCCATTCTTGGGGCCGTAAATGCATGCAGACGCGACCGGTGTTGTGCGCTTCCTACCATTGCATGAAGTCGCAATGGGAGGTGGACGCTCACTACAACGCCCACTCTTATGCTAAAAAAGGCAGGCCCGCGAATGCGGATTATTGAAGCGTGACGTAATTATGGCACGTATTACGGTGTTGCGAACAATACTTGTCTGGGAGGTCGCAGAAGTAAATAGGTGAAATGAGTTATATGGGGTGTGAGTGGCCATTCTGCCTTGACAAATCACGTGGTGTTCTATTGTTCACGCTAATGGCGCGAACCACTAAAAGACATACGACAAACCCGAGCGTACAGATGGCATCCGACAACGGCAATTCCCTGGCCACTGGATATCCTGGCCGCCTTCGATACCCACGGTTCCCAATGTAATGCCACCGTCAGTCTTCTCTCCTCTTTTGTCTAACTGTTTATGGGGTACTTCTACGCTTCGCGCAATGCTGCACTCAACTCGCGACAATACTTGGGTTTCTCTCGTGCGAAGAGGGTGAAGCCGAGAGGAGGCGCCACATTCTCCCCCTCATTGTTGGAGACAGCATTTCTCTATCCCACCGCTCTGTCACGTATGCAGAATGAGCACCCCCCTCCCCCCTCTAACGACGACGTTGCGCCCTCCTTACCGCATCACGATAATGAGTTCTTCCAAGACATTAGGCCCGGCGACAAAAAGGCGGTTTCATTGGCCCGCCGCGGTCGCCGCGCCTGCCCCGCTCGGCTGCCTTCCACCGCGTGAATGATGGAGTGCATCTGGACGCTCGATATGGCGTCGTCGTCGTCCACGTCTTCTAGCGCTTTTTTTTTTTTGCCCAGGCGCACCACCATCATCCACTGTTGGCGATTGACGCGCCACCGGAAGTCGAGACGGACGAATGGTGATTACTTCCGACGCTTTCCTCGTTCTGCGCCAACACGCGACGCACAAACGCACGCGTTCGCACGCGCCTGTTCAGACGGCAGCAAACACGGTGGATGCTCCGGTCACGCTGGACTTCACTTCAATTTTCCTTCCTATTTCCCGGGATGTTTCTTACTGTCTCTCCTCTTCGGTCACTCGCCCTCTTTTATCGTGTGTTTCAGCTATGTACGCACATCTTGCTTGTTGCGCGCTTATAGGGGCTTCTCGTGACGAGATTGGAAAGAGCTTTCTCTCCGCCGAACTACGCGCTGTCAGTTCGAAGCGCCACTTTTCTGCGTGACGAATTGAAAGAATCGGCGGAAGAGAGCGAAAGAGATTGACTTTATGGAAAGCGGAGCGCGAGAGGCAAGTGAGGAGAAGGAGGAATATGTTGTTTCTTGCTGGCAGAACTAGCTTTGCGAGAAATGAGGTGAATGAGAGTGCAAGCAGTACTCACCGTGTACACATGCAGAGCGCCTGTAGTAAGGAAATGGGGGGCGAGAAAGCATAAGGGAAAGAAGTGAACAAGGGAATGGACGCTTCCAGTCGCAGACTCGCTGCGCTGCCATCTCTCTGGACCGGAAGTGAAAACTGCTCTCGAGGAAGATGAGCGATGAGACGACGTAGCGAAAGGTCGGTGTTCGTGCCCGACAGCCGGCGCAGCGTTTGATCAGCCGGCGCTCGAATATTATTATGCCGGCGGCGGCGGCGACCGGATTGAAATATCGTTCTCCGGGAGAAGACTATGTGAGGAAAAGAGGGAAAAGAATCGAGCCCGTGCTTTCTCTAATTATGTTCGAGCCGTATTTAGAGAGAGGCAATGAAGTTTGTTATGCTCCTGAGGGGTGGCTCTCAAATCCCCCCGGAACTTGGTGAATGTGCGTCCGCAAGGGAGCATGGATTCACATTTACTCCCTTTCATTGGCTACGCGTAACTTCAGTTTTTTATTTATTTCCTTATATATGGTGCACGGTATAGATACGTAATTGGGCTCGGCGAATAATCCGTGCTTTGGTGGGCGTTTTCATTAGCTTCGAGCCTCTGTGTGTGTTTTTGATTTATTTATTGATTGATATGTGGGTTTTAACGTCCCAAAACCACCATATCATTATGAGAGGCGTCGTAGTGGAGCACTCCGGAAATTTCGACCACCTGAGGTTCTTCAACGTTCATCCAAATCTGAGCACACGGGCCTACAGCATTTCCGCCTCCATCGGAAATGCAGCCGCCGCAGCCGTGATTCGATCCTGCGACCTGCGGGTCAGCAGCCGAGACCACCACGGCGGGGCCTGTGTTAGTTTTTAGTCATTAGTTGTCTACAAAACGTTAGCGCTTTTATGTACCGCCAGCTACTTCTTTTCAGGAAAATAACACAATACGGAAAAATTGCAGCTATGGAAAAATACATAATAAAGCATCTACGGTGCGTTCGTGTAGCACATGACGTCTATTTTAATGTAGTGCACGAGATGTTTTCATTGACTACCTTCCAAATTGCCAAGCAGTAGCAACCGGCCACTTGGCTACTTTAGCTTGATTTGTTTCTTTATAACACCCAGAAACCAGCTTACCACGTTTCCCAGTTTTTTTTACACTCGTCGTCTCTGGGATTTTTGTTTTTCCTTTGGCGATTCTTGTATCAACAACCATGACGTGAGCTAATATCCGGAGCTTAACTATTTTACTCAAAGTAGGCCACGTGAGAGCCATTACCCATTACCGAGGTCCGAAATTATTTTCTGCGTATAATCTTCCAGCTTAACGTAGCGAATATTAGCGCGACGCATTCAGTTCAGTTAGACGGATTACGTTAAGTCACATCGCCAATGTGCGCATAACTGCATCGGTTGATCGTATTTTAAGTCTTCAAAAGCTTAGGCTACTTAATTTGTAATTATCTACGCATGTTACTAAACGCTGTTAGTGAAAAGCCTTGAGGCCTCGACGTTCACCATCACCGTTTGCCGGCGTCCGCTCTTAAATAATCATCTCTCAGTCCAAATATAATCGGTTGATCTAAGTTCTATATATTCAATACATGTCGAGTTCAAAGAACAGGAGAAAGCCTGCTACCAATGAGAAGCCTAACGACCAAAATTTTACGAATTAAATTTGATTTTCTTCACGTGATAAGCCCGCAGGAAAAAAAGTTTCACCCAGGTTGACAAAGGCCAATCTCATCAAAATTCACAATATCATTTGTGTAGCACAAGTTGTTTTTTTAGAATTAAGCATTTTGTGGGTGCATCAAGAACTTCAGTTTCTTTTTTTTTATTAGCGTACGTTGATTTACACGAAAGTTTCGAAATAAAGGGTATAACAGTGCCTCGGAGTGCACGTTACGCCAAAACTTAAGTAGCACATTCATATTGAACACACAATATCTAAGGCAAGTAAAATGTTGTTTACATTCGCAGAAATCGTAAATCAGCTTCGAAAGATGTCAAAAGAACACTGTACTATTTACATGTTTGATCTGTCCCGAATTACGCCTCTCTGATTTCGGAACGTCACCAGGACAAGCAATAAGAAACTTCAATATCACAGTGCACGATTCGTCTCCGTGAATACAACCCTTTTCAAAGTGTCACTGAATTAAATGCATTGCTTGGCTAGGACACTTCATCAACAAGAACACAAAACCAATGACCCAAATGTTTCCACCATATCTTTATAATCAAACAGGCATTCACAACCGCACATACATGTCAGGACTATCCTTTGTTTGGACTAGGCACGACCACTCCAAAGACGTACACACATATAGTTGAAACACAATTTTTTTTTGCCCCACAAGCTTTACCCTATTGAAACTTGTTACCCGTAGACTAAGTTTTTGTATCTGATAATCATAATTTTATTCCCGATTGTGTCTACAATACTATATATTTGGCCTAGTTTTTCTTTTCATACTTCTACAGAATTTTTCCGCCGTATTTTGTATAAACAAAGAGGCATTGATATTGACATCAGCACCTAGGGGTCAGAAGTATTTTATGTTTTTGCCACGCACGACCCCTCCAAAGAAGCACACGCACTTAGTTGTAACAAAAATAATTTTTGAGGGTATTTCATCAACTGAACATAGCTGGAACTTGTTACCTGAAGACCACGTTTATGTATTTCATAATCATAATGTTTTTTTTTTCCAATTTGGTTTACACTAATGTATTATTGTCCTAGTTTTTGTTCAAGCTTTTTGTTACCTTTGAACATGCTAGCCGATTGTACTTTTTATTTTCATCTTGTTTACCTTGATGTTAGCCTTGCTTTATATATTTTTATTGCTTGTCGCTGTAATACATGTAGCATATGGTACCAAAGATGTGTCTCCTGCGATGATGCCTTCGAGACAACACAGATATTCCGTATATAAATAAATAAATAAATAAATAAATAAATAAATAAATAAATAAATAAATAAATAAACGTCAGCAAATATCAAAGTTCTGCAATATAATATGTCGTGGAAACAAAATATCTCATTAGAAAGTATATTCCGGAAATTCGCAACTTATAAAAACTTATAAATAATTTGAAACGCGCTCTTCACGAGGTTCTGAATAAATATTCAGATAAAAATCACTTCTGGGACAGCTCAATATCTTTGTTTGCGGGCACTTTATTCTGTCAAGCAAAGCCGTATGTTTCCATATTCATTCGCGAAATGTCCAAGAGGTACTACGACGCTTGAGAAAAAGCTCCGGTTGTTTTGCTGGCTGTCAATGTGTTGCCGTGGCGTTATCCTAAAACTTCATTGTTTGAATTGCGCCAATTATGGCGCATGCATCAAGGCTTTCAGTGAATTAAAAAATAAACGTGGGAGCGGGAATCCGTCAATACGTTCTGTTTACCGCGTTCGCATATGTCGTGAACAGAGATAATCCATGAGTGAATGTCCACATAGCGAAAGCATTCCAGTGAAACTTTCAAAGAATAAATTGGATTTTGTCATGTTTCTGATTAAGCATGAAACTCAGACAGAAAGTAATGAAGGCCCGGATTATAATTTTCTAGCTCATTTTTTTTATGAGCGTACCCTTTGAATGTTTACATTTCAGCTATAGTTAAAACACCCTCAGGCACCAGCATTTTTCACAATATAGGAGTCATGTCTTCCTCTATTGTAGCGTAGGCTCGTAATTGTGATTAGCCAAGCCGAACACAGGCTAAATCGTGTATCCAACCTAATTCTTTTCCGGCCGACCAGCTTTATCACTTTCTTGTAATAATCTCTTCAGTGTATAAGCTCTCCCAAATGGGAAGCTATACGACACACACCCCTCCGCTTCCCGCCCCCCCCCCTCTCAGCGTTCTGACGCAATGGCGCACATAGCGCGACATGATAAAGTTGGCTAATGCGTACATGGACAAGAGGGCACACCCACGACTGGGTGCATTCGTTAGAACCTAGCAATATATACTTTCGCGGTCTATAAGAAAAAGGTTTCTGTGATCAGTCAGCTTCGTCTTGGGTGCTGCGTTAATTTCCAACTACGTTTCATTAACTCGCTGAGTCATACCTTTAGCGGCGTAATGTTTAACCCTGTGCTTCAGTGAAGCAATGTGTAATGAAGCATGTCAACGTGCACATAAACGTTTACGCTTCACGTATCCTCTTCAGTTCTGACGTTAGCATTCATCGAGCCTATAACGAGTGGCACAGCAGTGTGAAGCATGGAGTATTCACTCCTTAGTTCGGTTCTGCGTGTTTGCCGTTGCGCGTGTATATGTGTACAATGTCTCGTATACTCTGCGCTGTAGCGTTGGACTGTAGCTGGCGTTTAGCGTTATGTATAGGTAAAGGTGCTATAGAGGTCGTAACTGATCGCGTAGCGAAAGAAGTATTTGACACAGGGCAAGGGAAGGGACGAGAAAGCACTTTTCTCTAGTCCTGTGTCAAATATTTCTTGCGCTGCGTAATCACTTATCAATTACCAACACGCCCAACTTCATACTCTTGCCAACTATAGAGATCGGTTGACTATAACTATCAGCAGACCATACAGTAGACTATAACGCAATGGCATTCAATCATCCATGCATAGATCCAAATACACAGAGCATTCAGAGCGCCAGCTTTCTCGTGAAGATCTGTTAAGGTGAACCCAAGCAGTGAAACAAGTTGAATGGCACGTGCTTGATCCAGGCCACCGTTGTAGCATTTCGATGGGGACGAAATGCGGGGGGGGGGGGGGGGGTGTTTAGATTTAGGTGCACGTTAAAGAACCGCATGCAAGTGGTCGAAACGACCAAAGCCGTGGCCGGAGCACTCAACTATGACGGTTCTCACAATAATATCGTAATTTTGAAAGGTAAAGCTCAAAAAGCTAGAGCTATAGTCTTCAACTACAGCGTTTATCACACCTATATCATCGTTTGGCACTTAATTAACCGCAAATTTTTTTTCGCGGTCTTAATTTATGTTATTAAGCGTGCACGATGCTGTTGGAGATGTTCAATGTCTAACCAGTGCATCGCGTTCCACAATATTTGGTCATCCTAAAGGGGCCCTGCAACACTTTGGTTGAGCATGGTCAAAAAACGCTGCTGATAGCTAGTAGAGGCATCCGAGAACACGCGAGTCAATTGTTATAACGCAGCACGTGGTCTGGAATTTGCAATAAATTACGAAAGTCAGCCAAAAATTGCTTTTTCATCCCTCGACACATCATGGAATATGCCCAGAAATAAACGTATTTGAACATGGCACCCTCGGTTGTTACAGAAAATGCCGCGAGAGGCCGTCACTTGTCCGCGCGTGCGCGCGATCGCACTGAAAAAGCCCCGTATTTGATGGGAGAAAAAAGTGCTCAAGGTCATGACGCAAGCGTGACGTTTTTTGTTTGCCTCTCCCATCCCTCCCTGTTTAGCTTCCAGAGCTTTCGCCGGGACGAGAGAAAGGAGAATGCGATTGCAGCGTGTGACAAATCATTGTAACTCCGCTCGTACTGAACAGATTCTTAAAATTTTTGCAGCGTTGAATTTGTGGGGTAATACGCTTTTCCAGTGAATTAGCTCCATGGTTTCTCAAAAAAAGTGTTACAGGGCCCCTATAAATGAGTTAGAGATCTGAATATGAAATCGAGGCAACCAGCACAAGCTTTAAATTAGAAGAATATGGTGCGTGACTAGTTAGTATATAAATGTGAGAAAAAAAAAATCGGCAAATCCCACGTACCTGGGAATCAACTTTATGTGAAACACGCGGAGGGAAGGTGACCGTGTTGCACTTTTTTTAAGCGACGCGTCATTAAATGACGCTAAATATATGTACAAATGTTGCACGCAGAGACATAAGTTGAAGAGTTGCAGATGTTTATATAACCAATTTTCCACTTGCACAACGATGTCACCTGAAAATGTGTTTTAGCAGCACCAGAAGCTGGTATGAAGCGCTGATGCTCGCGAAGATGCTGGCCCTTGACAGTGCTACCTAAATCAATTTCAGCACATGGCACGTCACCACAATTGACGGTAACCCGACGTGACGGCTGTATGAAAGGAGTACATATGTAATGTTTATAAATTTGGGTAGGCAGCACTGCAACCACTATTGACGTTTCACGAAGATTAGCGTCTATTTGAAAAGTAGTTTCGAGACCTGACGTAGCTCTGTGGTAGAATACTTGACTGCCACGCAGAATGCTTGGGCTCGATTCCTGCTGGGATCATGAAATTTATTATTCGCATTCGTCGGGTGGCCAGCGCTATGTCAGGTTTCCCTAATACTGACATTTATGCTATGCCTTCGTTGGGTCCACGCTACCGATGTAGGGTATTGCTTAACGCTCACGCATTAAAATTACCCATGTGTGTTCTCGTCGTTCCTGGGTAGATACTTAAGTGTTTATCACCTGTGGCACATACCCGCTTACCAGCGGCACATACCCACCCATGAGTATGTGCCACTGTCTGACGGGAACTGTTTGACGAGGTACACGACAGGATTGTGACAATATTCATGTGTTCACCAGCGCGTCATATTCGTCAAGCTATCTTACCCTCCCATGTCAATTTCGGTTCACGCCAAGTTAAAGGGGTGACCATGAGAGCACCCAAACGTAAGCGGATAGATAGATAGATAGATAGATAGATAGATAGATAGATAGATAGATAGATAGATAGATAGATAGATAGATAGATAGATAGATAGATAGATAGATAGATACGCTCAAAGTCGCCGAAGTTCGCTAAGAAATGCTTCGCATTTAAAAAATCAACTATTCAGGATCTTCGTTCTTGACGAAACCTCAGATACTCTGACTCGAGAATCAGTGCCAGCGTTTATTATGAAAAAAATGGAAAGAAAGGCGAATCGTGTATAAATTATACGTCTGTTGTCTTGCACATGTGCGGGATTGAATTTTGCACTTCTTTGCTGGATTAAAAATGGCTCTGTGATGCCCTCGTGTTTCGACGTGGTTATTAGGTGAGACAGCGCTCTTTTCACATATGTGCTGCTGCTTATATATATTTTTCTTTCTTTTTTCTTGCGAATAAAATCAGTCGCGAAGGGCCCTCTTTTTATATGCTTCGTCTCTTTTTTTTTTTTTGGTCGGGCTTTGGCATCTAAAGTTTTCCTCAGGCTGTCATTCATCAACTATAGTTGATTATTTACTAAAAGTGTGATTAAGCCCACCTCGGGGGATCAGTAACTAGGGTGCTGAGCTGCTGATCGATGGTCGCGGGTTCGATTCCGGCCAGGGCTGTCACATTTTGATGGAGTTGAATTGGTAGGCCCATCGACTGCGCGATCTCAGTGCCATTAAAGAATACGAGATGGCCAAAATTACCGGAGCTCTCCACTACGACATCCCTCATAATCATTTCGTGGTTTTGGGACGTAAAGTCCCACGTATTATTATATTATTAAAAGTACGTTTAACTGATGGTTCAACCTGATTTTATTCATGCGCTCTCTCTCTCTATCTCTTTCTACAGGGGCAAGGCAAATTTCCGCGCTATAGAAAAGCGTATATTGGACAGCATCATTGGCCAGGGTCGTTATGACTGCAGGATCCGGCCCATGGGAATTAACAACACAGGTGGGTATCCAATCTGCTTCGCATAGGACTGTGCGTGTTTCGTTCGCCCGATATTGTTAACCTCGCTACTAATGAGTGCGTCGTCTGCATGTTTATTTTTTTATTGTGTTACAATGCATGAATTGCACTTACTCTAGGGTGTTGCCATGACCCCCTGAAAAAAAGTTTTAAGCTTTAGATTGCTTGTGACATTTTGCCGTGTGCACGAGAAACGATGCATTTAGTTTCTGCATAATTAATTGTTCAGTAATCGCATGCTTGGTTTTTTGCCTCTATTTTTTACCTTATGTATTATAGTTTACGCAAAAGAATTATGCATGCATGATGGTAACACTTAACGTGCTGCCATAATTTTTGACAGTCGTTTTTTTTACCGTCGCATGCTAGATAATATAATACGGTAATGCTATATTTTAATTTATCTTTGTTCTACCAATAATGTATGCGACATCGCTTTAATAATGAATACGCAGCACAGTGGTCCGCTTCGTTCTGAAACGGTGTTGTGTTTTGATACGAAAAAAGCAAGACCGATCACACCATTACGGTAATCTCGTTACATTGGCTTAATGGGGAAGATAACAACGAAAAAAGTTAATCGAACTATTTTTTAACTAGCTCTAGTCGAGAAACATTGAAATTGATCAATATAGGAAGCTTGTCTGCAGGAAGGAAAACCTCTTTTGTTCGAAATAGTAAAGTTCGGCGCAGGTTTGATTGTTATTTTCGTCGTTCCACGTACTTAAAAAAACCTAAGTACACCAGCTTTGCTGCGTTCCACCACTGTCATAAATCCGTCACCTAGTCCAGCAAACGAACGCTTTACCTCACTCTGAGAAGTGTGGCAGCTTGGGCTAGTTGGTATGGCATGACGATAGTTATAGCGCGAGAACAAAACGACGACACCGAGACAAGAAGGACACGAAAGACACGAGCGCTCGTGTCTTTCGTGTCCTTCTCTCTGTGTCGTCGTTTTGTTCTCGCGCGATAACTATATTCAGTCTGAGACGTAGAAAACAAAGGTAATTAAGCGAACGCTGCGAGCAATGGTTTCCGTACTCAGGAAATAAAGACTGTAGGGTGACATTTAGCACTATGGCTTGTTTATTCCATCTGTTCTGGATTATGCGTGTTTCTTCCTGCAAACAAAAATAAAATTAGGTTTTACCTTAAGTACAAAAGAGCAGTTGCTTTCGCATTTATTTATTTATTTATTTATTTATTTATTTATTTATTTATTTATTTATTTATTTATTTATTTATTTATACTGTCAACCCTCACTTGAGGGTCATTACAGAGAGGAAAGCATAGGATATGGAAAGTAAATACAGACATTGATATTTTCAGCAACTTCGAACAATAACACAATAGCATATTCATTGCTCGGCAAAGTAAACATCAAGAGCACATTCAAATTTTTAACGTCAGAATTTTCAACAATATGTCGCGGCAATTTGTTCCACGCTTCTATAACATCAGGGAAAAAAGATTTGCGAAAGACGTCCGTGCGAGCACCGAAGGGGCGAACTGCCGCGTCATGATTGATCCGGCTGCTGAGCTTATGCGGGGGGTGTACGTAAATTGTTCTATCTATTTTTATTTGACCATGCAATATCTGAAAAAATACTTTTAGGCGCTGTTTTTGTCGTCTAATTTCTAGAGATTCCAAACCACTTAGTTTTAACATTTCGGTAACCGAATCAGTCCTTTTATACTTCGAACATATAAATCGCGCGGAAAGTCTCTGAATTCGTTCCAGTTTATCTATTAAATCCTTTTGGTGGGGGCTCCAGGCAGCACAAGCATATTCTAAAGCAGGGCGCACAAATGTTTTATATGCAAGCAGCTTGACGACTTTCGTAGCATTCGGTAATTTAGCACGCAAGAAACGCAGTTTTCTGTAAGAGGCACAGCATACATTCTCGACATGTGCACGCCATTTCAAATCATTCGTAATATGCACTCCCAAATATTTAAATGCACACACCTGCGGTAAATAATAAGGTCCAATGCTGTACGTAAATGGTAAAACGTGTTTCTTGGTAGTTATATGCGTATATGTTGTCTTAGAATAATTTATTTTCATCTCCCATTTATCGCACCATGTTTCAAAATCATCAAGACAATCATTAATTACAATTTGGTCATTCACACACGTCACTGGGGCATAGATTAAACAATCATCAGCAAACAATTTAATTTTTACAGGAGGGTTAACAATGTCAACAACATCATTTATATACACCAAAAACAGCAATGGGCCCAACACGGAGCCTTGGGGCACACCGGAATAAACATCAAGTGATTCAGACTCAAACCCATCAATTCGTACCAACTGCTTGCGGTTCGTTAAGTATGCCTCAATCCACTTCAGGATATTTTCGTTTACGCCTGTTCGTTTGAGCTTGAAGAGCAATTTATACTAAGAATCTGTCTTCTTTTGCACCATGACTGCATTCCTTCTTAATTAATCTTACTTTGCTATTTCTTTTATTTTTCGAAGTATTTTAGTTATCACGACTCTATCTACGCTGATCAGCTGCTGCCCCAAGCCACTCATTTGCTTAGAGAGTTCGGTGAATAAAATAAAATCATATGAATAATTGGAAGTTGAGGGACCGACTTCACGAAACTCATCTTTCGTAATTGCGTTCTCGCAATGGTCAGCCAGCTTCGCGTATATGTCTCACGTCATGGTCAACTTGTCGAAACGTCTGCCCCAATGCACACCCCCATTTAATATTTTCTGTTCACGCTTACAAAAAGAGCCATTTTTTTTCTGCTAGAAGTACAAGCAATTGCGGAGAGATTTTCCCTCTTTTTACTCGCTTTTTTTTTTCTGACTCTCCCATGGCCGTTCACCTGCTCCGACGGGGTTCCGCCGATGGTCCGAGTGGCGCGTGATGCGATTTACGGGTCCTCCGAGTATAACGCCACGCGAGCCCCAGAGACCGAAACGGCCCCGGAGAAACCGTGTCGTTGATTTGATTGGAAAGGACACCGTTCAAATGACTTCTCTCACTCCAGCTCACCATTACAGCCGGGCTCGCGAGTAAAAGCCCGCCGCTACACCGCCCTGTCGCCTCGTCCGCTCCGGTGATCTCTTGCTAATGCCTCGCTGAGGAAAACAGAGGAGGGATGCCGTTCAGGGTTTGGGCCTCCGCGCTGCTGGCCAACTAAGCTGGCTCCGTGGACTCGGTAATTTTCGCCGGGCTCAGCCGCCGGCTGTCCTGTCCCGGATATGTAGGGCATGATGTCTCGGTCACGTAAACAGTGTGCTTGCACTGGACCCACGTGGTGGCAGTGACCATGGAGTATTGTGTAGCGTGGTTTATATAGTTCGCGCCACGGTCGTCGATATTTAGGCGCAGCGCGTCTCGAGGCGAACACGTCGAGTTGAAGGAGTGGGATGTTCCCCTGTTCCGTATACTAAATTGCATAGTTCAGAGGCACTATTGGAGTTAATCAACACCGTATACCAATTGGCTGACTAGAATTGGTCAATATGGCATCGTTAACAGGTTTCGACACGGCCCCAGTACTTGGAGCGCCTACCCAAACGGATAAGCAGCAATAAAGAAATGCCGTCGTTAGCATGGCACATTGATTTGTCACATTCGCCATCCACATCACACCAACATGCAGTTTCATTTGGCGCAGATAATACCTCCCTTTCCACGATGTCTGAAGAATGAAGGTATCCACGCCAACGTTAGGTCAGTTGCAGTGCAAGAAATATGCCTTATCTTTCACGCTAAAAATAAAGAAGGAACAACAAAAGTTCAGCATCAGTGACGGCTGCGCAAATTATCCAACGAACGCGCGAGGAAAAGTTCGTAGCTTAAGTACAAGTCAACTTGTTCCTTTCTCTGACCTCTTTGCCATTGTCACCACCATACCTATCCCTGTGTTCCCCACGTTCCTGTGTTCCGGCCAGGCGCCCTTACTAAATTGTCTTGTTTATAATTGGCTAATGGGTCTTGTGTGTTGCAAGTCAATTATTTAGCCTGAAGATGCCACCAACATTTTGGGGTAGATAACGAACGAGTGCTGTAATTAAGCGAAGTAAACAAAAATGGACAACTTCATTGGAAAACAACAGTTTGTACGTCCAAGCTGAGTAACGTTAGGAGTATTACAGTACGTGTACCTGCCGCTTTTGGTACATGCTGCACAATGGTTTTGGCGCGGTTTTTTTTTTTCAGCGGTAAAAAAGTAAGGCTGTGAAATATCCAATTTTAAAGAATAAAGAAAGCCCACTGAAAACACACTGACTTTCGGTTTCCTGACTCGCAAGGACATACGAACTGCCCGCGGTTTGCGTGTGTTCAAGGATTCGATTACTTTTATTTTCTCTTTTATTACTTTTGGATAATTACTGGTAAAGAAGAAACGGTGCGGAAACACTATAATGCTGAAGAGAATAAAGGAACCTCGGCTAAAAACACGTTAGTCCTTGCCTGGCATGGCTTGTTGATGGCACATCAAGGACATCGATAATGAGATTGTCACGAATTAAAAGGACGAACACTGTCTTCGCCATTGGATATGTTTTTCTATTTTTGCATATCCCGCTTGGGAGGTTGTTTTATTTAGGCTGTCGTCTTGTCTTCTTACTCTCCTAGTGCTGCTAAATTGCGAAAGTGTAGCGCTTGCTTACTGTTGTCAGCCTGCCGACGTACTTATTTTGTGTGTGTGGATATCCAGCGCAGCTTCCTGATCATCGCGTTTTATCAAAGTCCAAGTGCTTTGTTTCAGCAGTAATTAAATTGTAAGCTCTTCGTTGTAGCAACAAATGTTTGCTTGCAATACGAACCTGCAGTATACATGAAAGGCCTCTTTAAAAATTACATACCGTTGTCAATTGATTCTTGTCTCGTGATCTCTCTCCTCAGGGAGCCAACAAGAGGAAGTAAAAACTCCTTACGGAAAGAATTTTAGACCCTCGTGAAATAGAGAACTAGAAGAAAAAAAATGGCCTCATATCTACATGTAATCTGCAAACGTCGTCGAAAGATGACAGTCTTGCGTGTGGAGAGAGAGAACAAGACATTTATTTGATGTTCTGTGCAATAAAATCGGTGAATGGTATTCTGGAGGTGCTGCGTTAGAGTGCCTCGAGCGTGCAGCGGAGGCGAACAAGCGCATCAAGTCACGTCACACGTGAGACATAAGCGCCATCTGGCAGCTGTCTTAGAAAACAAAGCGCGTGGCTCTGAGACGGGTGTGTGCGCCCATCTCAGTGTTGATAAGGTGTAGAACGCAAGGCGACGGGTAGGTGCCACCACCATCGCCTCTTAGCAAAGCGTTGGAAGCACTCACCTTTTCGTGCAAGCGTTGCGTGGTCAGCGCAGCGTGATAAGCGCTACGGTCCTTAAAAAACTTATGTATGCTGTTTCTAGTAAGAGACGCACATGCAGAATATATGTGTGTTGTTATGGTGCCCCATACATGAGCAACAATTGTTTTTTTTTTAATTCACTGTTGCACAAGCATGAACGCCCAACCTTGCGCAACATTGGTGGTCGTTTCAGATGGGGCCGGCCGTTTCAAGTACCCGACACCGTTAAGAGTGGACAAGCAGACAAATGTACAGACAGACAGACCGAAATTTTTGCGTCAAAGGTCCTCAAGAAAGACTATCGTCTTTCAGAAGGATGGCGCTACCTGCAAGCGAAAGCGCGTAATCAATCTAATGTAAGCCGAAATTGGCACATCTGCGTAAAGAGTGCGGGTTGTCTTTAATTAGTTTCGGACGCGAGCCAACGTGCTGTTGCTTATTTTGTAGCGGTATTCTGCTGCACATTCTCGGGTTCCTACAGATGCCTTGTTTCAGTTTTTACTCTGCGCAACTCGTAAACACCTCATTGCTAGGTCCGTACGCTCTCGGTTCGCTTCGTTGATTGTGTGGGCCCGGCTCTTCCGCTAGGCCTTCCAGATACTCTGGAGTTGCCAAGAAGGGAACGAGGAAGAAATAGAAGGAGAACTAGGGAGAAATAAGAAGGAGGGAGGGGGTAAGGCGTGCACTGTGCTTTTGTTTATCGGCCATGGTTCGAACTGTTTGCAGCAGCAGCAGCAGCTCGGGCCTGCCTGATGAAGCCAGCGCGCGATTCTTAGCCTGCGGGGCGTCTTCTTCTTCTTCATCGAGGGGACCACTATTCCGGCAATCGAAGAAGAAGCTCGCTCGGTGTGGGCCCCGACGACTCACCTTCTATAGGAGAGAGGCTTGGCTCGACTTTGCTTTGGCTCTCTGCGCGGTTAAGGAGCGGATCACGAAGGCGTACAGGCCGAGAAAGCACCGAGATTGCGAGGGCTCCGGGCTAACGAGCTGGAAGACTATGGATTTCCAGCAAGCATCCGAACGAAGACGATAATAACTCGAGTAGAGGCCGAAGAAAACGACTAGGGTAAAGGAACACAACGAGAGAGCGAAGAAACAACAACAACAACCGAAAAGAAGCCATCAGAAAGCAATGGCTGCTAGTGTTCTCGAAAACTGAGCTCGGCACGAAAATGGGAGTGACGTATAACAAACACACAAATGGGGGCAGCGTGGCACTAAAAGGCGGCTCCAACGAAATGGGAAAGAAAGGCCAAAGTTCGATTACCAATACTTTCCTCCCCCACACGGGACGACGTCTCTCTCGAGCCTTTTCTTTTTTTTTTTCGACCGTGGTCTTCAGAGACTGCAGTTCTACGGTGTGGCCGCCACGTCTTTTGCTCGTAATGTCTCTATAGTCTGCCTTATTTCTCTAAGAGACAGTGAACGCATCAGTAGTAGATGGTGTGGGAAATAAACCTCTGTATATCTCTCCTTTTGTTTCTTCTTCTTCAATTATGTTTTCCGAATACTGTAAACATCCCTTTATTAGCGCAGTACCCCACCACCTTCACTGCAGAGGAGGCACTGGGCGAGCGTCTTAACCGGGTTTGCGCTCCTGACTGCCATGTTTAGGTCACCCTGAGCAATTTCTTGTGTGAGAGCGTGCAAACGTTGCTAAATTTAGACTGCTACGGGACCAGAAGCATTTCGTAAATATGGTGGCACAAGTCCTTGTTAACCAAGGTGTCATTAGCGATGGGCACCACCTAATGAGATACCACTTTTTGCAACAAACGCAGAACAGATACGTCTTAATTGAATCCCAAGATACCGGAGATAACTACACTGCTTATGCGCCGTGGCAAGCTTCTCCTCTCGTTGTTTCTGCTGTCTTTTTATGTTTCTGTTAAACCCATGTCTATTTGCATAACCAACTTCCTACTTTATCACTATTACAAAAAAATTAACCATGCTCAAAATTGTCGACACACTCATGTATGTCATGCCGCTGTTTGTTAACACACTTTTTGTGCATGGATGGGTTTTTTCAATAACGGAATATTTCCAGCGTTATTATATTATATACTAAGTCATACTGAATGCCGGAAGCTTATCTACTAATGTAGTTTGTGGCAAACACTTTATTTGCTATCGAACTAAAAGCAAGTTCACGTTCAACGCTACCCGTCATAGGAGAAACTGTTTTCTAGGCACCCGGTATTTCTTCAAATCAGGCTGCTGTAAGCAAGCTCGTCACTAGAGCTGGTAACCTTAGATGACTTATAAAAGATAATGAAAAAATTCTACTGTAAGAAGAAAAAGTACTCGTTTGTACGCTTTAAATGTAAACATAGTCTAGAGATACGGTTGGGAACTTCACATCGCTGCGGTAGTGTACTCTCTTTGCTTCCTCAACGCAACGTACTAGCGTGCGCTGAGCCCGGAGATTTATCAAATGGTGCCACTTAGGTAAACCAGTAATGTCCAAGGCCCATTCAGGAGTGCAAGTACCTTGGGATATAGTTTAGTCGCGGCCTTCAAAAAAGCCTTAAACTTTTCTGATTTATGTTTAGTCTTATTAATGCAACTCAGATTGACTAAAGAAAGATAATTTTTAAAATGCAAAGCTTGCATTTATATATATATATATATATATATATATATATATATATATATATATATATATATATATATATATATATATATATATATATATATATATATATATATATATATATATATATATATATATAGGCCGCAACATCGGGTGACATTGAAGACTAATCTGATTGTTTATAGGTCGCTTCTTTGCCCATGCTAGATTCTACCCTAATTCTCATCGCAGAGAGGTTAGAGCTGTAGTGGGCAGGCAGAGGAAAAATAATGCTGCTACATCGAATGACACTGGCCAACTGGTTTATTTCGAGGTCCAAGCGCTCGCACTGCTCGCGCCTCCGCCAACCTCATCGTCGCCTCAGAACGCGACATAGTCGAGCCACAGACAGTCACAGACACGACACGGGCGTCTCAATCACAGAGGGAGAAACTGCGCGCTGAAACCAGGGATTCGGACCATTCATAAATCTGCGGACGCGTCGTCGTTGGCGTAGGCCTTGCATCGCTTCAAGGTCTTCTCGCGGCCATTGTTGCCTTTACAGTTCCCTAGTATTTCTTCGTTCTACGTACTCGGCGTCTTCAGCTCGCCGTTGTCGCCATCTCAGCCATTGGACAGCGTTGTAGACTTCTTCATATTTAGCTGACCAGTGGCGACCAGGAGGATACACCAATTTCTGTGGTACATACCCATTTATATACCCGTTTATGACGATGATATCGTTCTGGCGGGCCACACGCACATATTATGGCTAGCTTGGACAGTTTCCATACTTACGAACAAGCCTAGGCCACAGGGGGAGTGCCATCTCGTGACTATTCTATTACGCCCGTTACGTGTATTGTTTGTTTGTTTATCGCCAAAGTACAACCTGACAGAAAGAAACATGACATGTCTCAGCAAAACCATGTAGTTTCCTCAATATACCCTAGAAGTAACTCTGGCGCTGGTGTCTATGGGAGCTGAAATGCAGGGCGCTTCAGCGAGCATGGGAATGGAGGGTAATACACGGATATCTCTAATCTACGTACTTTCGGCTCCGTTTGGCTTCGCGTGGCTTAAGGTTGTATTGTAGGGTAAGTGGCTATGTCAGGTTTAACGTAATATTTTAGAAGCCACTGCGCGTATTCGCATAACATTTCACGAGGTATCACTTGATACCCTTTTTACAGTGGAAGCTGTTATGCTATCACAACTCGGGTCACACGCCACCATAGTTGTCCGCCGCCGCCGCCGGTGTGCGTAGCCACATCGCACAAAATAAAAAAAAACTGGCACCAAAGACACAGTGGGGCTCGAAACCCGGTTCTTCTGGGTGCCAGCCCAGTATTCTACCACTGAGCTACGCTGGTATTAGAGACTTGTCGGCAAGCTCGCCTTAGGCAGGCTTGTTGTCGGGAAAGCAATCGCGTCAACATGACTTTTTAAAACAGCGAAAGAACGACCTGTCGTCGCGCAGTGCGAATAGCGTAACGAGTGGGTCGTTCAATGCTCCAATCCATTACAAAAGCTTCCTCTTGTTCACCTATTAACCATGGCGCATACCCGTTTCAGGCATATTTCCACATTATCGTCAGCCACTGCATGAAAAATTGGCACAAAATTTCTTGCAAGTTTTTAGCGAATACCACACTTCTCAAGAGAATGACAAATTATAGCATAATGAATGCTGGCCATCTACCGAAAACTCAATTTGATGCTTACGTTGCCCATTCTTCCTATGGCTAACTCCCAAATTTTAAAGCGGCTCCACTCATTCAACGTATCTTTTCTCTGCAACTAGCGAAAGGAATGTAATGATACTCAGCCTTGTTATTGTAGACACTCGATCGTAGCTTAAATCTGTACATAAAATTATTTATTTTTATAAATTTTTCTGAAAAATATTATTACTGCATCCCCAAGGCCACAGAGGGTGCGTATTGCAGTGTAATTTTTACTACTTCACTGTATAATACAAGCCTTTTTTTTTCAGTTATAATTCTTTCTAACTTGTTCTAGCTCACGCATACGAAGTTTCATCAATATGGACTTATTACTTTTTGAGAAAACGTACATTGGAGTTGGAAAATTTATTTAAAACACAATTTGAGAAAAAAACGAAGATATACGAGTGCATACCGCTTACGCCAGAGGGTGCATGGCACACTTTGGCACGGCCTTTAAAGCGCTTGGAGAGACCGCTCGACATCGGGCTTCCACAGGTTTGTTCCTCAGGGCACAGTGGATTTTTTGGAGTCAAAATTTTGAATTCATTTTTTTGAGGTTTTACCCTACCATGCTCCTTTAAAGTGGCCTTGTTCCGAAACAGAAAAAAAAACGCCAGGCCTGCGCGGAAGGGACAGCACAGTCACAGCGCTTTTCAGAGCCTTTTCCAAACGCTCATTGGGCAACCACTGCAAGCCCACTTACTGAGTACCCACTACAGCATTATTTATAATAATTTCTGGGTAGTAGGCTGGCATTCGCAATGCTATCTTTCGTCTTTCTGGCGAGAGGTATGGCATCCACTAAACAACTGTAAGAAATTTTGTGCCGATTGTTTATGCAGTGGCTGACGACTATTAGAAATCATACCTCATCGTCAATCAGGAATTATGCGCCACAGGTAATAGATGATCAAGAACAATCTTTTGTAATGAGTTATTTAGTTAAAGCTTCCCCTATCTACTTTTACTCTCCGCACCACCGTATGCTTGCTTCTTAAGGTTAAGGACAACGTTGTTCATGTCATCGTTTGCTGCGCGTATCCCAGCGCTCCTGATGCTTATATTTTAACCTTCAAGTTTATGTTTCATGTGTCATTTGTGGTATCATGCAATGAATCTAAACAATTCTTTGCGAATAGGGTAAAGTGTGATTAAGGTTAAAAAGTTACCCCTGCATTGTATAAGTAAATAATTCAAACCGTCTCTACATTTTGATCTAGAAATAAGGATGTGTATTCTTCATTGCAAGAATGATAATGTAAGCTTTCATAGAGCCACTCTTCGCGGAATACAGGGTGATAAGCAGACGCTTAAATAGCGATAACAGCCAGCTAATAACAAATGTTTGTTAGGAGACAAAACATTTATTCAAATTAGGTATTGATCATCTTATCTTTCCTCTTGCAATTCTTCAGTGCAAAATACTGCGCCAAATACTTCATAATGCCTAATACTAGGCCTAATGCCTAAATGTGTTGCTTTTTCACTAAAGGTTTTCATATCTCCTTTATATATAACGTTGGCCCCGTAATTGCGATTTGCCCTCAGTCACAAATCATGGCGGTGCGATAGAAATTTTCCTCTCCCCGCTTATCAATGATATCTTGCTTATCACGACATCTTTCACTAGCCTTATAGCTAAAAGAGTAATCACGTCAGCGTGTCAAACTCCTTCTTTCTTTCCACCAAATTTTCCATTTTTGTACTAGACTTCACCTGCCTCTATTTTTTCTCGAGTCTCGCCGAGGAGCCCGTTTTCCCATCTTTTTCTTCGGAATGTAAGCATCAAGAGGGAATTTGTTAGGGTCCCCGCTTTCAACGGATGCTTCGTCGAAAACAAATTTAAGGCTTTATATCTTCCTGCGCGTACTCGCTGCAAGCTGAGCTTGAAGACAGCCAAGTTTCTAACTCCCGGAGACTCGTGGGGCGTTGTTCCCGCGTTTTCCGGACCCGAACCGTCCGGTGAAAGCCACCTTTCTTGGGCGGCTCGCTGGCGATTTAATTCTTCACCTTCGCAGCAAGCTATAGCTTCCCGGTGCGTCGTTAATAAAGCGGGAGCCATTCGTCTCTTTATACGCTGTTTAAAGCGAGGGCTTCGCGAGCAGTGAGAGATGCCCAGGCACTGCACGCCGCAAACGTCAGCGCGTCTTCGGGAAGAGGAATTAGGGAACGAGCCGTTTCTTCCCGAAGAACGCCCCTCCTTTCCGACTTTCCTCGGGGAGGCTGAGAAAACTCGAGGCAACGAAAGGAGACGAAGCAGCTCCGGCTTTGCCGGGACAGACATTCCTTGCCAGCTCGGGAGACCACGCGCGCTGTCTCGGCAAAAAAAGAACGGAGCGCCTCCTCTTACGAGGCGATGAATTTCATTAGGAAAATGCGCGCCGCTGGCGTCGCTGTGGAGAGAGCGGAAACCGATGGGTTCTGGGTGGGAAAGGAGAAACGCAAGTGGAGAGTAGAAGCGATGTTGTGTATGGACGCCGGACTCCTCGCCCCCGCTTTCGCGCTGCGCTTTGCGAAACAAAAGTAATTACAAGACACATAAAAGGCCGTACCAAGTAAACGAGCCAGCAGTGCCCCGAGATGCAGATGGAAGCGGCCAAGAGCTTAGTGGCGGCAAGCAACCCGCGCTTATTAGTTGGCAAAGCGCCCTCCCACCGTACTGAACTCACTCTGAGCTTACAAATGGTCCCAGCGAAGAAGGCGCGGGCAAGTAGTGTTCGTGCTTTGTTTTTGTTTTCTTTGTTTGTTCATTTATTAATTTTGTCTTATGTCGTGCTCTTTAGTAATCATTTCTCTGCCTGTTTATTTATGTTAGGTGGATACAGAATCGTAATCAAGTATGCGCCAGTGCTTAAAATTAATTGTGTTCGTTTGGATCGTACGTATACCTATATGTTTTACGCATCTTTAGGTTTTGAGTAAACATTTCAGAATTAAATATCCTCCCAATCTGACCATCAGCCGATTCAATGTATTAAGGATGTATCAAGACACAGTGCGCAATATTATTGCATAAGTTCTCAGTCGTATAACAGAATATCTGCGCAAAAAAAAAACTGTCTCGTTTCCAGTGCCGATACCGAAAACCTTGATCTCTTTAGCTTTACTCGCTACTTTCTTTGTATTCGCTAGCTGCCCTTAGAACTTCAGAGAAGGCATAAAAGGCTTACGAATAAATGCTGCCATTATTTTAAAGGGTATTACAGGCGTTAGAGTTCGTCTTCGGCCACTGTTACCGTGACAAGCAGTTAGCAGGCTTTCAAGAAATTACATTGACAACTAAGCCAGACTACTTCGTTACGAAACAGAAGTCACTATGCTTGAGATTAAATTTGCGATAGTAGCCAATCTAAAAAGCATAAATTTCTAAAGACGAGCACTCTTGAAGAGAGCTTAGAGAAAAGGTGCTTATTTGCATGTTTACTTCGCGCAATTTGAATTAATTTCATGTTTCTAGTAATTTAGTCAGACTAGCGTGACAGTTTTTGTAGTTTAGGGCATGATCATCTATTATATCTTTGCGAAAATCTGTATTTTTAGCGGTTATCTTAATGGTCGACGTATATTACATATAAAACAAAAAAACAAGAAAACTCTGCCGTCGAGTGTTCCAGAGAAACACATTTCAGAGGCTTAACCGTTAAGCTAAAAAAAGTGCAATTTTCCCTGTATTTACACAACTTTTATTTTTTTTTAGCTTCTAGTCAGAGGACTATCGTGACAGCTTTCATCTTCTACTAGTTCAATCAGAGCATTGGTCTAACCGTATTCGTAATTTAGTCGAATTTAATTGCGAATGACTATAATTACGAGTAACGTTCAAGGAAAGATATAACTGCTCTACCCAAAGTACAGACACCTTTCTGCAAAATAAACAAAAAAAAATGTTGTCTACGTTCGCTTAGGACGAAATAAAGCGGACGCGAGAGGAGCAGAAATTCGCTGAGAAAGATTTTCGCTTTCAACGCAGCTGGCATGATTCCACTCGTCTTTTTTTTTCTTGTTTTTATTTCTTTTTTTTTCTTTTCTATCTGGTTCTCGGTTACTGCAGCACCACTGTTACGGGTGGCTGTTTCACTCAGTATGGGAAAGGGGGGGGGGGGGGGGTCATTGTGTGCATGTCGGCCCCTTTTACCTCGGTAAATCCGGCAGTCCACTTCCATTATGCGGCGATACAATGGGACACCCCCTTCTTCCTCTCCTTCCTCTTTGTATTCTCATCGCCCAAACCTCTTCTCACAGAATACCGATTTTGCGTTCTTTTCTTGTTGCACATTTGAAGTAAAAAAATTGTAATAAAGAAAGAAAAGCGACGAATCACTCCTAGAACGCGTGGCCCTGTCGCCATGCGAGCAAGCGTCCTCTATAGGACGAGGGGAGAGGTGGGCCCGCGTGGAAATAAGGAAAGGCCATCGATTTCGGGCGCACAAGGTCCCGTGCATGTTTCTACCGGCCAACCTCTGTTTACTTTTTTTTTTGTGTTTCCACCATCGCACACGTCTCCTTCCTCCCCACTCCTCCACTTCTTTCTTTATTTCCCTTGTTATCGGGCTTCCGGCTTAGGGTTATCGCTCCAGCCTTCTTTTGTTTCGTTTGTTTTGTTTCTCTCCTTCTAACACCGCCATTTTTAACGAAAATTTGCGCCTTCTTTCTAGAATTTTTTTATTGTATAGTACAATACAGAACTCAAGAAAAAAAAAGAAGCAAAGGGCTCGCGCTGGTCAACACAAAAACATAGAAGAAGGAAGAAGAACAACGCAAGGACAAGATAAATCAAGGAAGTGTGGAAATAAAGGTGGAAAGACTGAAAAACTTTTCTTTTTTGTACTGAGGAAGTTTTCCACTACACACGTTTCAATTGAAGAATAACTCAACAAAGGCTGTGCTCCCCGTCGAGGGTTGTAAATAAGTAAAGAGAGAAAGGGATAAAAATATCGACGAATGCGAATGGCCCGCGAAAGTGGGGAGATGTTTTACAACGTTCTTACGATGAGGTAGTGCACCTCAACATCAAAACGTTGGCCAAAAAGAAACAGCAAGGAAAAAACAAAGATAACTTTATACTCTTCCCCCACGCGCAACGGACGCTGGAAGAGTTAAATAAGAAAGCTTGAAGGCGTTGTCCACACTTGGAAAAAAAATGCGATAAAGAGAACGAAATAGAAACGATGCGGAGTGCGAGTCGCAGAGGTTACGACGGGCGCCAGCCTGGAAAGTGACGGCCGCAAAGAAAACTTTCAGGACAAGGGAGGAAATTACAGTAAAACATAAAACAAAAAAAGAAAGGACAAGGGCGTATAAGAGAGCGTTGATGCAATGGAGCTGGAAGCGAGCCTTCTTTCGGGACAGCGGCGGAAGAGCGCAACAAAGGAGTTTCCGGTTTGAGTGACAATGCCTGGCCACAAGTGCGCGGGATTCGAACACATCCGTCACCGGTGGCTCTCAGGATTCGACAGCGCTCGCGTCGCATTACCGGCCGCAGGCCGTACGACCCTTTCTTGCTGAGCAGCGGACGGACGGGGAGAAAGAAAGTTTGCTGGCGCTGCGTCCCTCTTCCTTCGATAACATCCTGAACTTAAACTGGCCTTGAGGTCAACGAAAATAAATTGGGGTAGTACGTGAGCCGATCAGTGGATAATCGTCATTCATATTCGCATAAAATTTAGTCGTGCTAAGAAATGCATTTTCAGGAAATTCCGCAAGGCTATTATCTATCTATCTATCTATCTATCTATCTATCTATCTATCTATCTATCTATCTATCTATCTATCTATCTATCTATCTATCTATCTGTCTGTCTGTCTGTCTGTCTGTCTGTCTGTCTGTCTGTCTGCCTGCCTGCCTGTCTGTCTGTCTGTCTGTCTGTCTGTCTGTCTGTCTGTCTGTCTGTCTTTCTGTCTGTCTGTCTGTCTGTCTGTCTGTCTGTCTTTCTGTCTGTCTGTCTGTCTGTCTGTCTGTCGAAAGATCGTACACAGCTACAATGTCTCTGATTGCAAGAAAGTTCCCCTTACCCTTAGTTTCAAAAGGTTTGCGTGTGTGTGTGTGTGTGTGTGTGTGTGTGTGTGTGTGTGTGTGTGTGTGTGTGTGTGTGTGTGTGTGTGTGTGTGTGTGTGTGTGTGTGTGTGTGTGTGTGTGTGTGTTAACACACAATGTGTTCAACATATAACACAAAACGAGACTGACTATAAGGTCATGCTTCATCGAGATGCAAAAACAAATGAAGTGTGTCAGTGCGTCTGTTCGCACCACTACTGCTTTGAAGTAAACTGCCGCAAGCTTTTGACGTGTATTCGAGGCTCTAATTGTCCGCGAGAAACAATACGTCTCTTTGTCCAGACTTCTCAAAGAAAAAGCAATAAAAAATAACCGCAGAATCGGCGAGAGGCCGGAAAGACGCGAAATGTTTCCGACAGTCCGCAAAAGAAAAACGCAAAAAAAAAAGAACGAGCTTACAAAATGGCTAGTTGCATACGAACGGCGCATTGCGACCAGAGAGAATCCCTCGGGTATAAAGAAGATGAGCGTCCGGCGCTGTCCGCTTTCTCGTACGTCGGGCGACAGCGTAAGGTTGTTCGCATTCACTTCCTCTTCCGGTCTCCCTCTCACGACGTGTCCGTTCGAAGCCAAACATCCACGCCGTTTCCATCGCTTCTTCTCTTTTCCTTCCGTGTGTGTCGTGTTTGTACATTCTCCGGATGCTCCCTCGCAGCGCTGTTTGCGTTACTTTTCTGCTAGACACAGTTTCTGCGATTCGCCAGGTCTCTCTGAAAGAGGGGGCGAGAGGGTGAGGGGGAGGGATGCCTGTGCGAACCACGATAGACTATAGCCTGAACGAACGGCATTGTGCCCTCACAGCACGCGACGAGACTCTGAAGAAGCGGCTTTTGGCTCGGTAAAGCGGAGATTTTCCCGTAATTGGTCTGTCACAGCCAGAAACAAGAAGAGTAGCCTTCTTCCTTCTCCGCCTTCCTTGTAGTCCGGTATCATCATGACCTATTAGATTTTTTCCTGCGATCTTTGTACGTGTGGCCCCGCCGTACATCTCGGCATTCTGGGCGTTCCACGATCCGTTCTCAACCTTTTGATATAATCACACACGAACATCGTTTTCTCATCGGCCATTCATTTTTACTTTAACTACTTCGTCCTCAGTTCGTACTTCATCGCCGCTAAGCGGCTACTGCAGATTAATAGACAACGCGTTGACGACGTAGTTGCACTTCGGTTCCTACGCGTGTTCGCTGCTCTTTCGTCCTCGTCCCGTCTTTTTACACTCATTTACCCGTGTTTATTTTTATTTTTCTTTCTTCCAGTTCCAAATACCGTTACGAACACTGATTTGTTTCGCCGGGTTTCTCCGAATTTATTCGCGAGCGAACCTGCAGCTCCACGGACGCGGCGGAGGCAACTTGGAATGCAAATAGGCCCAGTCGCGGTTACTCTAAGGCCCGGCTTCGTTCTTCCCGCATTCCTAAACCGTCGAAGAATTCACTTAGAGGCAATGAGATTCACTTCCTTCTCGCCGTCGAAAACTTCGTCGTAATCTCGTCAAAATCTTTGAAATTTTCCTTCTTCTTCTATCTCTCTCTCTCTCTCTGTTTTTTTTTTTTTTTGACGTTCCACGTTTACTTTTCTGTTACGCTGGAAGCAGCGAGTACTGCTTGAGGCGAGGAGAAAGGTTGCGTTTGACGGAATGCTGTTATTACAATAAATAAGCTGTTGAAGAATACGAGGACAACAAAACAAAACTGCAAGTGCGTGTAAAAAATACACTAAGGTTTTACAATTGCCCTATCAGTGTTTGCGTCGGTGCGCGTGAGCAAGTGCGCATGTGAGTGCTTGTGTTGTAGGGTGACATGTATGCAGATGCGTGTTTGTTTGCACCTTTGCCGTCCGAGTACAGACTACCTACTTTTCTGCACTCCTATTCAAACGTTTTAACCAGGCGTATAGATTAAAATTCCCTTCACACTGTCAGAACCGTTCTGTGTCAGAACCGCTTCTTGTTGGACTGCTCTCGCATATAAAGCACCTTACTATCGAATTGGGAAATTTTCTTGCTTTTGGACATTGCTTGGCGATAACTATTCTTTACATAATACTCCAAATATTTCTTTTTGTTTTTTTAAGCAACTTTTGTTTGATAACTGCGGCTTGCGTTTCTTCGTTCGTATCAGTTTTTTTTTTCCGAGAAACCCTTAAAAAAACTTAATTTTTATTGTTCCTGTAAAGCGTGCACTACCGCGTCACGACCCTTATTGTAAAAAAGCCAACTTTACAACAAAAACAATCGTACGCGTGTTGGAAAAGCATCTTCAGAAAGGGACGACAGTTTTTATGTGCTGCTTGAAGCCCCGATGGGTTAACATATAGCATTGTTTTGAAACGATAGCGCCAAAGTGCTCATTTTGACGAGATTGCGTTGTCGGCATTGGCATTGGTGTTGTTGATTGTGAGCGAAAAATCAGCACTTACCCATTGAGTGTTTTGAAAAGGCTCTGAAAGGCCGCTCTTCTAGCTTTCGCTGTGACTGTGCTGCGCCTTCCGTGCAGGCCTGGCGTTTTTTTGTTTTTTGTTTTTTGTTCATTTTGTGTTCGGCATTCACGTCATTTGCTCCCAGTGAATTCAATTGATTTATATGCGTGGCTTAATGTCCCAAAACCACCATATGATTGTGAGAGACGCTGTAGTGGAGTTCTCCAAAAATTTCGACCACCTGGGGTTTTTTAACGTGCACCGAAATCTGAGCACACGAGCCTACAACGTTTCGGCCTCCATCGGAAATGCAGCCACTGCAGCCGTACTTCGATCCCGCGACCTGCGGTTCAGCAGCTGAGTACTTTAGCCACTAGACCACCGCGGCGGGGCTTTATTGCCCCGTGGTGGGGCAATAAAGCAAGGGCGCCTAACTTATAATGGTTTTCATTGTTAATATCATACTATTACGTTCGTTAAAACATTACATCTCATAGTACTCAAAACTTAGTAAGTGCAACAATTTGGCCACTAATTGTCATTGCCGCAAATGTCATCCATTCTTTCGTTTGTTCGTTCGTTTGTTCGTTCGTTCGTTCGTTCGTTCGTTGGTTCGTTCGTTCATTCACCCATTCCTTCGTTCGTTCACTCATTCGTTCGTTCGTCCGTTCATTCGTTCGTTTGTTCGTTCGTTCGTTCGTCCATCTGTCCGTCCATCCGTCCGTCCGCCCATCCGTTCGTTCATTCGTCCGCTCGCTCGTTCACTCATTCGTTCGTTCGTCCGTTCGTCTGTTCGGTCGCTCGCTCGTTGATTTCGTCCGTCCGTTCATCTGTTCATGAATTTGTTTGTTTGTTTGTTTGTTCGCTCGTTTACATCAAACGAGCGTAGAGATTTACTACTGGAGGGCACGTTCGACATGGTGTTGACAGCTTAAGCGGTGTTTGATCGACATGCATAATAATAGAACAGGACATTTAGCGTCATGCTTACTCTTGCCCCCCTTCCTTTTTTTTTTTTTGCTCCCGAGCCAAAGGTCATTCTCGGGCCGTCGAAATCGACTGACTTGAACGAGTTAGACGCATCTCCATTCCTGTGCGGAGCAGCGTTCTCCGTGAAGAATCGAGAGGTTACTACATGGAGACCCGAGACAGGAAATAACGGTGGCGAGAAGCAAGAGATAGATATCGGAGGACGCTAATCCGGATACAAGTCAATGCTGGCAGGCTTACGCGTATATACAGTCCAGTGCATGAACAAAATATATCAAGCTGAAAGAGACTAGACGAGAGAAATAGGAAACTAAAATTGGATAGGACTCGGGGAACTGACGCGCATTACGATAGAAGAAGAGAAAAAGGTACGAAGATCCGACAAACCTCTAGGGGCCTTTCGGGGGACCTGCACAAACCAAGGCAGCCCCCAAATGAGGCCTGGTGAGAGCCACTCCATGGCCCGACGTGACGTTTTCTTAGTCCGTTCGACGAATTGCTTGCTGTCCTTTTGCCACTGGGTCTCTGCGAGTTGTTTATTTCTTCGTTACATAAATGCATCTTATTTTCTTTTGTCTTCTTTCTTCAGCGATTTTTTACTTGTTGATTTGTTGCCTTGTTTGATGGCTCATTTTCTCCTCTTCTTTTCGTCTTCCTCCCAGATCAAATGACATCGTAAGAACGTTCCGTTAGCATTCCTCCTCCTATCGCCAGCCTCGCTACTTGATCACGTTTCTTCTTATTCATGGGATACAGATTGATTCTTTCCGCGATACTCGACTTGTCTAAGCACACTCTCTGCGGCAACAAAACGCGTTCTTCGTGCAAGAGTTACCCTAGAAGAGCTGGGAGTGACGCGACTTTTCTAGCTGTCGCTCTGATTAGCACATGTTTGCCAAAAGAGGGAGTCGTTGTTTACAACGAGAACTGTAAGCTAGGCAACTTGTGAAAAAATTTTTCTTACCCAAAAGGTAAACGTGTTAACAAGCACGAACGTTCTAATCTCTGTTTGGGTTCTCGTTTCCGTTCCTCCCTGTTTCAGGGCTAACATACGTGTCTTTATACAGTAGTAAAGTATATGTCGCGCAAACTCGAGACACGGTAGTAGTTTTGGAGATCCCATTAGTCTTGGTGGTCCTGTTGGAAGACGACAAGAATTGTGTTGCACGCGCTGGCAGTGGAAGTATCAACTTCGCTGCCATAGTGGTGGTGCAGCTTTTTTTCTCAGTTTTGGAACGCACCTTGTAAGGGCTACATTTCTCGAAATTACAGAGCTAAGCTCCGTGTTAACAAGACAGGACGTGCCATCACTGGCACAGGAGAGAGGTCAAGGCACCTGTGTGTCTTGCTTGCGGTGTTATTTTTAGGGGCGAAGCTCCTTAGGGCGTGGGCTGTGCGTCCCCTGTAGCCTGTATGTAGCCACCTCTAGTTTAGTTCTTGCAGTGTTCACTAGATGGCGGTACCGTCCCCTGTATGTAGCCACCTCTAGTTTAGTTCTTGCAGTGTTCACTAGATGGCGGTACTGTCTCCTGTATGTAGCCACCTCTCGTTTAGTTCTTGTAGTGTTTACTAGATGGTGGTACTTGTAGCTGATGATGAAAAGATGCAAGATGTTATAAACTAGAAAGCGGTACTTGTAGTTGATAAAAGACGCGAGATCTTATAAAATAGGAATGATGTCACATATGGCGCGTGTCATTGGTTGAAGGCAATCGTTCGATTTAGTGCGGCGACGTACGCTAGGGAGAGCGATGTAATAAAATCGAGTGGGCAAAATGTACAGAGGATTCATGGTTTACCAGGTTTACCTCCGGAGCTTCGCCCACTCATCATCATTCACTTCGTGGATATGGCGGAATTTTTTTGTCTTGCGTTCATGTTTGTATGTCAACTAACGTGACTAATATGACTCAATTTCTTATTAACTGCTGGTTGCTGTTATTTCTTAATATTATTTCCTATTATTTCTTATTATTTCTTATTATTTCTTATTATTTCTTATTATTATTTCTGCTGGCTCTATTATTTATTAACTTCTGGTATTAACTGGAAAATCGTTAGTTGGCCTACTTGGAGGGAATTTATGTTTTATCCACTCAGTGTGAGACTAACAAGGAGCACACCCGCGGACAAGCGCAATCTAACAAATGGTCGTTAGATTGCACTCGTCCATGTGTACTCCCTACTTGGTCCCTGTTTCTCTCTCGCTAAGTGACTGAAAGTTGTATTCGCGCTCATTTTATGCTGATGCTGATGACCTCAGATAGATGGCGCTCACCCACGGAGGGGGACGGGCCAAGAACCGGGCGGCAGGATATTTAAGTGAAACTAAAATGAAGTTAAAGCCAATCTGAAGAGTTAGTTTAAAGATAATACTGCCAATAAACAAAAATGTTTGCTGAGCAAGCGGTCAAACCATCTCTTGTTCCTGACAGACATCGCTACGAATTATAAACTGAAGATCTGAAAAGGTTAGGGTTCACTAGCGCGGTAATTATTTAGTTGCATTGATGTAGTCAAACACAGTGGAGCATATATCATTTCATTTCATCTAGTAAACCTCGCACTCACGTCAACCTCTTTCTTTTATCAACTCAATGTTTCATGTATGACCCCAAAAGGACGGTTCTGCGTACTTCAAGAGTGTTTTCTTGGTAGGTATTCGAAATTCTTAAACATAGGTGTCGGGCTGGCCGAGCTTCGGTGCTAAACGTCAGCTGTAGATTTTTCCCTCCCGAAATCTGTGTTCGGTAACGTAACCTTAAGTGTTCTCTTGAATTCCTTAAGAGAATGAACGAAGCGCCCTAACTACTTAGGTCGCAGCAGCTGCAGTCGATCCTCAAATGCTGGTCAACAGGCAACAGTGCCCATGGTTCGCGTAATGTACTGACGTCAAAGTTTCGAAACGTAACGCGTATCGTTTCCCTGCATGGACGGCTCCACGAGGAGTATGTCATGTAAAACCCCTTCATTGGGTCCTTTGAGGTACTGTAAATAAATAAATAAATAATAAAATTCGGCGTTGACACATTTCTCAAAAACCGCTCGCACTATTTTGCTCTTTCTTTCCTTTACCTGTCCGGCTCCAGCTTCCTCATGTATATGTTCAGAAAACCTGCGGAATTGCATTTTTCTTTGCCTCTACACAAGAAGTGAAAAGCATATGCGAGCTTGTAAAGCATCTTTCACCCCTCCCATGGACTTCAACGTTTTTTTTTTTTTTGCCTTAACAGAAAACAGCGAATTGCGTTTTACGGTGAATAAGCAATTTTTTTAGGAAAGTAGTACTTACTTGTTATTACCACGGCACCCTCGTGGCAATGCGCCTATAGTTGAGTGGATGGTTCATCTGCCGAAATTTTCCCATATTCAACGCCAAACTGCTCACACTGCGTTATAAAATGTGGAAAAAAGAACACATCCCCACTCGCCTGGATGTGATGTAGTCGAGGCTGCGTGTTCCTTTTTATTCGCTACCGAAACAACGAAGTAGTGGCAGGTGTCTTCATGCTAAGTGCTTCGAGATGAACAACCCGCACAAAATGGTCAATATTTCCTTCAACCTCGTGCGACCCGTACAAACCTAAGCGAGCAGAAAGGGCAATGAAGAAGAACGCTCCTGACGTGCAGGCAAGCGAAGTGTGGCGGCAGATGTGGCAAGTATTTGCACATAACAAACTGGGACCGGAATGGGGGGGGGGGGGGGGACGCAAAGAGAACAAGCCACGCCGTTTCTCGGCGCACTCGGAGAGCCTTTCGCGGGCGCTTCTCTTTTAAGCGCGCGGTGGTGACGGGGAGGACTGGAAACAAGCGTAAAGTGCCTTTCTCCTCGAATCCACCGGGGAAACAGCACGGAACCAGATTGGATTCGCTGGCAGCGGAGAACATTTGAAGGCAAGATCGAGCCATCGATTGTTTGCTGCAGGCTCCCAAAGCGCACACTCCTCTGCAATCGCGGCAGCTGTCTCCTTGCTGCCCGTGGAAATCACTCCCGAAGTGTTTTGATCTTTCGCCCGGTGTTAGCGGCACATTTCAACCTGCGTTTGTCGAGGCTTGTTTGAGACAGCCTTACTTCTGCGGCGTTTGCCGGCCCCAATAAACAAAGATCGGAAAGGTGGGTGGGCAAATAAACGCCGAGTAATATTCGAGCAATAAACATTTTCCCTGGCGTTCTCTGCGTCGGCGCTTGATTCTCACTCCACTCAACGCCGGCTGCGATCACGGCTTCGAAACACCCTTGATGTGGACTTTCCCTCTTTCACTCTGTTTACCAGTACAGACTGTGCCAAGTGAATACGTATTTTTGTGGAAGCCCAAAGAGCCAAATGAATGGGGCCACGTGTCTTTCATATAACGGCTTTCGTTCGTGGCTCGTCGCATATTCTGGAGGACTTGTTTCCGTGTGAACGCGAGGTTGGCGGGCATGCTCCCTGCGTCGGAGCATTCTTCTAAAACTGCTTACATAACCGACTGGTGAATGTAAAAGGCATCACGAAGGTGTAAACAGACAAGGACCGCCCGTTAGTCACAGCGTTCATTGCATCTACTACCATCGTAAAACGCGGCGCAGACAAGCCCGCTGTTTGCTTTGCGAACGCAGCTGCGTCCATAGGGGTGAGAGAAGTCCTTCATTCAATTACGGAATGATTTTGCTCGCAAGTACTGGTACAGTGCGGGAATAATGCGGTAATTGTCTGTTTGTTTGTTAGTTTTTTTTTCCAAGAGAGATGTCAAGAGACGTTGCAGTTAGGGTGCTGCGCTTGTATACAATTTGCAAACGCGGTGCTTGCCTCACTCCGACTAACTGTATCAATAGCAAGTCTAGGTTACTCTTAAGTGACGTGTTCACTTATACTGAAGATAAACCATATGAAGCAATTCCTGAAAGTGAATAAGAGCTATAGCAGGGGTAGTGAACGCTGCGCAAGTGACATATTTGTGTGAACCACGCGGCGATCACTCTTGCGTGATCGCCGCGCAGGTTTTAAGTAACCCGCCGCGGTGATCTAGTGGTGATTATGATTCACTGCTGACCCGCAGGTCACGGGATTGACTCCTGGTCACGGCAGTCGCATGCTCTATGGAGGGCGAAATGCCCGAGGCCCGTGTGCTTACATTCAATTGCACGTTAAAGAACCACAGGGGGTCGAATTTTGCAGATCCCTTGACTAAAGCGTCTCTCATAATCATGTCTTGGTTGTCGGATATGAAACACAAAGAATTAAATAACAATCACTGTTAGGTGCTCGTTTCTGCATTGAGCATCGTCACCGTTGGCGTAACTTACAGAGCGAATGCGAAATTCATTGGTATAGTGAGCCACTGGCTTCTAACCCCGCTTTCTTCGTCACATGCGCTATAGTTTCTCTTTCATAGTTGGCGCGCAAGAAAGGCTGGAATGTGCATTTCGGCTGGCTTCGCTTGGCGTAACGGGCCTTTCCGCGTGTCGCTTGGTTCGAGATGCCTGCCATGTACAGAGTGGCGTGCGTAGCACTCGAGCGATAGAGCAGTTTCCGTGGCGATGTGTAAAGCGCGTCACACTGCTACAACTGCGAATATTCAAAGCTTCAAACACATTTGGCATTGCTCCGACGCGAAGCTGCTCTCATCCTACACAGTATCCTAATCATCGGTCAATTTGTTTTTTCTATATTTGTAGTTTTTGCATTTGCAGTCTCCTATAGCAGTATAGGCGGTGTCAACGTGTCTCTAAATTGTATATAGGTCAGTCACAACGGAAGATAAAAGGCTCTTTCGTGGCGGGGCAAGGAAAGGTGGGAAATAAAAATCTCATTACCAGAAGCCACGAAGTGTGAGCCTACGTTACCAACTTGGTGCTTCTACATCAAGATGGGATGACAACGATTCAAACTGGAAACTTCTTATTCTCACACTTTTAATTTGAGCCGTTAGTACACGTTTCTGTAAAACTCTGATTGATTGATATGTGGGGTTTAACGTCCCAAAAACACCATATGATTATGAGAGACGCCGTAGTAGAGAGCTCCGGAAATTTTGACCTCCTGGAGTTCTTTAACGTGCAACCAAATCTGAGCACACGTGCCTACAACATTTCCGCCTCCATCGGAAACGCAGCCGAGATTCGATGCCGCGACCTGCGGGTCAGCTGTCGAGTACCTTAGCCACTAGACCACCGCGGCGGGGCTTTCTGTAAAACTCTCTGGCGACTCCTTGACACGCTGCTTTCAGAGCTTAATCGGTGTGTGTATACCACTGCAGGTTTTGTGAGGTAACATTTAGCACGCACCTGTGGGCATGCGAAATGTTACTTGCACATGCAGTGTTACGCGCACCTTACTGTACACGCACCTTAGTGCATCGAGCTCTCAGGCAATGCTGTGTGGTCGCCCAGTCACCAGTGTCGGGGTTGCTCAATAAATATACTATACTGGTGTGACATGAGCAATTTCGATCTCGATCATAGCCATCTGGATAGGATTTCTCGATCGCGATCAACAACTGTGTCGCTTCTACACAGTACAGCCTAATCCGCATCGAGTATGGCTCAGACGTTAGCCAAAACGCAATCACGAATATAAGTATCGATGCGCAGATCACGGTCGTCTTGATTCCGATCGGCTCTGATCGTGAGTTAATTTGACCATGCGATGGCATCTCGTCTACATCGAGCCTGATTCGTATTGGCCCTAATCGAGATGAAAAGTTCGCACGTGACACTGTTGTTAAAAACAAGGAAAAACTAACGTGAAGCAGCCTTGATATAAATATGTTTGGCGACCTCCAGTTTAGCTAATGATTGTGTCTAATAATCTGTCTAGAAACAATAAAAAGACACGTAGGTACATGCCTTTAAGCTTTATTATGAAGTTACGCCGCAGGAACGCTTAGCTTAGTTAATGTTATTGTTTTACTTCTCTTTCAAAATAAATTTCGATTCATCTTTCATTTCGTATAGAAATCAAGTCAGTTCAACCTACCAAAATCTATTAGTCTACATCTTTCCCTTGCATTTGCAATGTTCATGAGATCCTTTTTGTGAAGAAATATTGGTCCCGAGTGCAGTCAGTGAGGTTTTCCTGAACCCTCTCGGACAGTCACGATTTCATATTTTTTTTTCATAACAAATCTTTTCTCATAGCAGCGTCTAAAGCTCGGCGATCTCACATATGTTTGCTTACACCACTTACCATCATGTCGGTTTCTATTACACTTAGTGCGGAACTTTTCATGTCCTGTTGTTTGCCCTTGCCGTACAATCTTTAAAGCTCTTCATTTTACCGGTTTTACGATACGGAACTCATACTGTGCACTAACACCTTTTGTTTTTAGTGCATTATAAGTCCTCGAAATGGATTAGAGAGTTGTGCAACGTAGTCTCTAGTTGGTGCTTAGTATTTGAAGTACTGCGATGATATTAAACCACGTTTCTCAGATTAAAAAATAATTGAGTGCTTATCGTTCAACATTGCGCAAGAGGAATAAGATCAAATAAAATAATGTACGACCTCTCCATCCCTGAAAGATATATTAGCGTCAGGCTGATGCTATCTCTCCTCTGAAATAGAATTGAGGCTGTTGCCTAAGAGTAACACGGCGCTGCGTCGTTCACACTCGGGCTTTATATGAAACGCCTCTCGGGTATTGAACTGAGCGTATACGCGCGTATAATACGTGTTATTGTCTGTTTATGCTGGGGAACACATTTCGAAACTTCAAAAGGGACAACATGCTCGCCTGCCTCGCCGGGGCAGTTGATTAACGGGACTGAGTGAGACGACAAAAGAGGGACGCGTTGCCGACTGCAGTACGGGAGCAAGGATCTGAGCGAAACACTGGCACTCGCTGAAAGCGAATAATGAAAAACGAACGCGATAACTAAATGGCAATGAACAAAAAAATAAAGGCGACAGTGGTACGAAATGGCAGAGGTGCTTGATGACAGAAATTTTAAGGTTACTTGGGGAAATATATGAAAGTAAACATCGAAGTCAAGGTGAGTTTGATACGAACCATCAGAAACCGTAGATAAGTGACAGAATCTGCCGAGCGATTCGTGTTAGCCAACAAAACGAAGTAAACACAAATATCGTAAGTTGGTTAACTAGAAAACAAAAAAAAACTGGAAGCGAAAAGAAAGGCGGGAGTGGCTTACAACTTCGAAAGAAAAAAAAATGGCGGTTTCGAATACGTCCTGAACGGAAAAATTGGCTGTCCTAAATGAAAAGCGTGTGGCACACACAAAAAAGGGGGGTTCGTGGAATTGAAACGCCGCGGAATCAATGCTTCGATAGAAGACCAGGAGACGGCAGTGGCCGCTCGGGAGGGCCTTTTGTGCATGTGCGTGCGTGCGTAAGTATTCTGGCGCAGATGAGTCTGTCCCAACTACCTTCACTCCCCAATCCACCCTTCTCTCATTCCTTCTGCCCCTTTCTTTCCCAACTCCCCCTACTTGCGCCACCTCTACTCCCTGCGCGACGCAAGTACTTCTGTGTCAGAAGCGTCTCTCTCTTTTTTTTTTGTTTAATATTTCTAGTTTTCTTTTCTTTTTTTTTTGCCCGCTTTCACCGTTTAGAGAAGACCGTTGCCCGGCTTGCACGAAGATGTATACGCTCACTTATATGTATTTTGAAGGGAGACCGCTGATGCCGATGCCGATCTGGCTTGCGCGGGCGGTTTCGTGCCTTTACTCTCTCGGCGAGGCTTCGACTGAACAAAAGGGCGTGATTTATGTGAAATCCGCTCTCGCCCGGCACTCCTTGCCACCTCGAGTACGTACGAGAGAAACGCCACTTTTGCCGCTTCGTCCGCTCTCGTCTCGTGCAGTTTTATTCTCGTTCTTTTACTCGTTCTCCTCCTTCCGAGTTTTTCTCGCTTCCTTTCTTCGTGCTCGTACTCACGTAAAGATTGCGAGTGAGACGCGAGCACGCTCCTGAGGAGGCTATGGAGGCGCCAGTATGTAGCACCCCGTGGGTGAGGGAGGATTGCGGGTTCAACAACTCGAGAAAATAGGGCGAGATGGTATTCTTGAAAAATAAACGCAAAAAAGAGAAAGATGAATGGGATATGAGGGAAAGACGAATGGAGGAAAATGGTGTGGTTACAAAATGACGATCGAAAAGTAACAGAAGCCCCAGACTAAGAAAGAAAAAAAAGGGGGGGGGGGATGAATGGTGGCTACGAACGCGAGAGACTTCAACTCGTCTTCCCGAGCTTCTTTTCGCCGCCACACAGACGCACAAACACAAAAGAAATATTCCGTCAGATATGCATCAAAAGGCGGGGGTGGCTGTGGGTGGAGGGTTCCAAGTCTATGAATGCAAACGAGTAGGGAGGCAAAGAATTTAATGTTGCCTTCGAGCCAGGGAGCGAGAAATTCTCATCCGCCGCTGCTCGCTTTTGATCTCGGCAGCCGCCTCACTTTAGCGGGGGATAAATGGGTTCGGCGCCAGAAGGCGCTGGGTTGCAAACAAGCTGTGCAAAAAAGAAAAGCGCCACTTAAGGAAAAAATTATTGCCGACTGGAAACAGTATCGTGGCGAGTAAAAGTTGAGGAAAACGAATCAAAAGCCAAGGGAGTCAAGTTAGGCGGTGAAAAAAAGAAGACAAAAAACGTAAGTGTGGTGAGTATAGGAGACGACAGGCTTGAATTCGCCTGGCGCAGCTATAGTAGCGGAATAGATGGGAGTGGTGTTGAGACCAGAGAGGAAGGGGTGGTTGAGAAAGGCGTTCGAAAGGCGTGATGGCTCAGGCTCTGCGGCGAAGTGGCATTCGCCTCGAGAACGCCTTGAATAGGACCAGCCGACTTCCATCCATCCATCACTACACTAAACTGCTCGGATGTTGTATCGCAAATACTCTCGCCCAACCGAGTCGGGGCTCTTCTAACTCGCGAACTTCCATTGACTCCATCGTGCACCGCGTCGAAACGCGTCGCCCTCCCCCCACTTTTAAATGTCCGCAGCAGTATCGGAGTAACGTTAAAGCGAGAAATTGAATAAAAATGAGAAAAGAAAGAAGGACACGACGCTGTTGAAGAGTGCCAGATTTTAGTGAGGCACTGCGTGCGTGCGTGCCACTGGCGAACACTTCGCACGCGTTAGTCCTGTTTTGGAGCTAATAACGTTGAAAAGAAAGACGTTATTCCCACAATAGCATCGAGGCGCGTAGAGAAATCGAAGCGTCACAGGGTGCACTTTCCGTACGAGCTCTCGCGTTGTCTTGTTCGTCTAGCTCGGACGTCATGGGCCAACGATATCACATGAACGGCGCCGAAGTGTTGAACGTGTGTTACAAAAGCAGTATTTTAAAAAACTTTTTAATGCAACGTGATAAATCTGTCAGATATATTGTCTTTTTTGGTGAGAGTCGTTTAGACACAGCGTAAACTTATCAAGTAAGGGTTCCCGTCTAGAGTAGAGGAAGGGTGACTTAAAGACTTGCGCAAGAACACCTACTAATGCATTCAATCCCATTAGCAGTAGTGGTGCAAACATTGAAATCCATTGCTATAGAAAAGGCTACATCCGTTCATTTCAACTATTTTGATCATTCTGAACTGTTCATGGTAGTATAAAAATGGGTGAAGAGCGATTGGGAGACACGGTATTCATTTTACCGGCAGTTCACACATATACATGAAGTAAAAACTTTGGTGTGCTCTATTCGCCGCAGCTTAGAAGCATGAAATGGAGTTGAGTTGACACTAATGACTATGGAGTTCTCTTTCTGTACTTTCAGCGTTCCTCTCTTTTTATTTCCCTCTGATTTTAAGGGCATATGAAAAATCAGTCAGCACGTATCATCACGTTCAAATGCAATCATAGTTTTACGATATTTCTGCCGTGAAAAGAAGGCAGGAAATACTGTTTGTCTGGGGCATGCATTTACTTTATTAAGCAACAAAACGTAGAGAAAGTGAAAAGAGATGCGTTCTAGAGGGGCATGAAGTTTTACGGAACACTGGAAGTGGCCGTTTCTCGTTACGAAATGCCTGTTTGTGGCAGACAACAGAGGAGACCCAAAGAGAGAAATGTGAGGCAGGGATTTCAGGTAAAGTATATGTCGCTTTGCCTTGCCGTACTAGACAACATTAAGAGCAGATTTGGAAACAGCACACAATAGCATGATCATGGAATGCTGCAGAGCGTGAGACTGTCACACTGGAAGTGAAATCGCCGCGCATTCGCACGTTGTGTTGATACGACCTACAGTGTCTCTCATTGGCAGCAACGATGAAAACTGCCAAAGGGGCCTTTAAAGTGCTCGTTAACGTGATATCTTTAAAAATTACGTTTCCCGTAAATTCCAGCGCCAGCGTCGCCTTCGTTAGTGGTGAGCGAAAAATCGACATCTTGTCTTTGACCGAAAATCGAGAAAGACGCAAATAAAATATAAAAAATTCCGAGTTCAGGTGAGGAGCGAATCCAGGCTGCATGCATGTCAAGCAGATGTTTCGCCATGGAGCCACAGTACTTGTTGAAACTGCTTTGAAAAAAAAAAGAAACACACTATATTAACGTCATGTAGTCGAAAAACTGTTCTTAACAAAAGATATATTGCGTGGCAGACACGTGGAATGGCGGCAGGCGCCAAAAGATTTGAATTGAGCAAAGAGAGTTGTTATAGAGGCCCACCCTTTGCAAAGCGCTCAGACACATATAATCATCATCAGCAGCAGAACCACCAAAAAAAAAAAAACGCCAGGCCTGCGCGGAATGAGCAGCACTGTCCCAGCGAAAGCTGGAAGAGCGGCCTTTCAGAGCTTTTTCGTAACTTTGAGTAACTGCTACAAGCACAATTACCCACTATACCATTAATAATCTCAATGTTTGTGTAGTAGACTGGAATTCACTATGTTATCCGTGATCCTTCTTTGAAGAACCGTGGTATTGGCTACACGCTTGCTAGAAATTTTGTGCAGCTTCTTTGTGTAGTTTTTTTTATTATTCAGTGCTGACAAGGATGAAGAATTGGGTCTAAAGTGGGTATGTGCCACAATAACACGCTTTTGTAAAGGGTTAGATCATCGGAGGACCCGCTGTTTACGCAATTCGCATTGTGTGATGCCTGGTTGTTCCTTTGGATGTTCTAAGACGCTCAATTACTCATATTGGTGCGATTCTTTTCTCGACATCATTACTGCCTAGCGCCAGCTTTAAAATCAGTTTCAAGCACCGGCGTTACTTATTGGTGCAATACTGTACTGGCATGCAATGGACTCAGGTTGAAATTCTACTGTGTCCTTGATTTTTCTTCATTTTTGGAGTTTTTTTTTCTTATCACTTCCAACACTGGTTATGAACACCAGCGGCGGCGGCGGCGGATAACTACGGGGCCACTTGTTACCCTTGTTGTAGTCTCATAACAGCTATCGCTGTAAAAAGTTAACAGCTGTGCAAGTTCGCGTGTTGCCCTACGGACTCATGGTGGGCCCTTCACCGATTCGCAAAAGGCATAATCATAGCATAGTGGGCACTTAACAACTGGGCTTGCAATAGGTATTCTATGATACTTTGAAACGGTCAATACTACGCAGACAGTTTGTTTCCTTGCGGCCCGTCTGAGGCATGCACCGAGAACCGAAGCGGGCTATCAGTTCGGATGGCGGTGGACACGAGGACCGATTACGCTACCGCGATCTACTCTTGAGGCCTGGCCCCACGTATCCGTCGCAGCGCGTCGGCGCGTGTTGATTTGACGCGGCACCGTGCCCTCTCCGTGTATAGAGCAAGGGCTCGTGGCTACGCAAAGCCCTGCGCGCGCTCTCTCTCTCTCTTTCTCTATATGAGAAAGGGCTAGACGCCGCGTCAAATAAACACGCGCCGACGCGCTGCGACGGATACGTGGGGTCAGGCCTTCAAGGCGAATCTCAAGCGTCCTCCAATTTTCTAAGCGCCGTTCGAGACATAACGCTAACTTTCTGTCTCATAACGTCGCCGGTATTCATGTTGAAGTTAAAGCTGGTGCCGTTCGGCAAGCAGCTTTTTCTAACCTACTAATGGCTCGGTCTTGGCGAGAGGGATTCCGACTGAATCGACTCATGAGTTAGTTTTCCCACCTATCATCTGAAGTAGCCTTACACAGTCTCTCAGAAACGCGAACTCACCAAGACAAGGAAACCGTGTTCTGAAGGTTTAAAAAAAAAGTAATTTCTCACTCTTTTGGCATTTTGTTCGCATCTGATCGTGAATGCAAACATTTCGACATGATACGCCCATTTAACGCGAAGCGCTTGCTCTCCTCGACCACGTTATTATTACTACCGCACCGCATTTTCAATTCACCGACACGGCTGCTCGGATAGCGGAGTAAGCGATCTCTTCGGGCTAATTTTCTAGCGCGCTACGAACACAAGCGTGCTGTGAGACGCCGCGTCGCTGCTGTGCGGATGAACATTCGTGAGGCAACCAAGTGGGAGGCAGTGATCAGGGAACTCCCCCCTCCCCCTCCCCCCGTGAGCGTGCCATCTTTATTTCTTGTCTTCCTTTCTTACTTCAACGAAGTGGTGCGTCTATCAAAACACGTGCTCGCTAACACGTTTTCTTTGCCGTTTCGTTCCAGGTTTGATTCGTTTCTTTCTTCTTTTCGCGCGCAGCATTTTGCACGTTAGCGTCCCTCCTCCGCATGCAGCGGATACCCGTCGAAATAACACGGGCCTCGGGTTTGAGAAAACAAAGAGCGTCCACACAAGCACGATGTGGAGCCGCGTGTTTACAGGGGGCCCCACCATCTTGCCCACCGGGCCACACGTCGCTCGCCCCCGGGTGCAAAGGTTATGACAGCTCGTTCGAACGCGAAAATATTGTTTGACCGAGCCGGCCCTGCCGGTGTTTCTTATTTCATTGTCGCGCTCTACGAAGCATACAGCTCGAAGATAACAACGTCCGGCGAATCGCTCGTCGTCTTTGATAGTAGCCGCGGGCCATAGTGGAACGTTTGGCGCGGAAAACTTGCGAAGCGACAAGACCCGGTTCGGGTTGAGGCACTTTCGGGCCATGCTTTTGTTTTCACAGCGGCGACGGCAATAGCCTGTAATGACCGCAAAGGGAAAGCGACCACATGGTCATCTCCTAAGTGCGTGTGCGCGTCTCCCACGCCTTGGGTGGTGCAATATGGCTGGAGAATAGGAAAAAGACAATAACGGGAAGAACAAGGATGTTAGCTCCAGAATATGGCTTGTTTCTGCCAATCCTCGGTTCCTATATGCATGTTAAGGCTTACTGCAAAATGGTCTCTCCCTTCGTTGCTCAGATGTCCGGCCGAATACGCTTTAAGTTTTCTTGTTGTATGTCACCGCCAATGCTACGTAAAGTCGGAGATACTGACTGTGTTTGCACTAGGCATATCGCGCGGAACATATCGATGCCTGTCTCTTTCACTAACCAATCCTAGGGTTTTCTCATCGAGGCCATTCTTCTGCTCGCCCCTTACGACAAAAGTAGTGGGTAAACAGCCCAGTTTACCTTCTCTAACTCGTAACAGGAGAATCGCGTTTCCTTTGAAAACACAGTGAGGGGTCAAAACCTTTTATTCATGCCTGATATTACTGCAATGTACTAGTTCCGCTTATAGCCTGTAACTCCTCCTTTCTTTCACCTTTTTTTTTTTGTCCAGTGAAAACTATTACGAAACTCATGATTCTTAAGAATTCTACAGTCAAAGTGTTGATTGAAAAGAGCTCCCTTTACTTGCTCTTCGTCATAGATGATCGTGTTGGTTCTTACAACGATTAATCTGCGACTGCTGATTGCACGTATAATGCCGCTTTAGAACTGTACCTTAAAAATGTATGTTTGCATGCATCCTTGTGTTGTGTGCACGATGTGCAACCTCAACAGTTTTTTTTTATTTTTGCTTTTACGTTGTCACATGCTTACCGTGTGCTTGTTTAAAATATGTTTAGTATAGAAGTGTTTTTTGTATACCGTATTCACATGCAGTTGGCAGTTATTTCCTACAACTTTTCTTGTCTTACGTGAATTTATTGCGGTGCTAGTCGCATCATCCTATGAACCAGTATAATTTTTGTCAATCTTTTTTACTTCATTTATCTCATTAGTGAGCGAGCGTATGGCTATCGCTGAAAAAAGTTGTGTTCAAAACTTGTTTTCAAAAGCAGCTACTGGATGATTTTTTTTATTAAACAACGTGACCTTGTAGTCACTCTGAAAAATTGGAGGCTGTTTTTTTTTTTTGCCAGAAAAATATTTATCAGAAGCTAATAAGATGAATTAGTCGCGTGTAAAAATGTATACGAGTACTAAGTATGTAATCAGTACTTTGATGCCCTAATTTTCATTTCGCATTTCATGTGTTAACACGCAGTAAAATGCTCTGTCGTTATTTTTCACACCTGCACTAACTCAAACTCAGTACAAGCCGTACTTTTAGGTAGTAATTAGTTTCTACTCATTGAAACGGCTTGCCTTGTTCCAAGGGCTTGGCAGTTTAAACTAAGCTCGTAGTGCATGCATCCATATATGCTTCTACTGTCAAAATTTCTGTATGTAACAAAAAAACATGTCTGTAGCGCGGCTTTTTTTCTTTCGGAAGCGCTAATTCAAGCATCCAACTTAAGATCCAGTCCTTCCTGTCGCTAAACACATGTCTGGGTCTTCTCATTAGCGCTTCTGCTAAGAGAGAACAGAATACAAAATGGCGGATAGTGTAAATTTTTTACTATCGCGAGAAAAAAAAGGCGCTTTTGTAGATACTCTTTGAAGAATATGAACAGCGTGGATGACGAGAGGCCGTGAAAAGTTCTGAGCCTTTTAACAGCGGAGCCGTTTTTGCAGCCAAGGTCAATGTCAAGGGATCCGTCGTACGCACTCCCAGCTGCCAAGAGCGAGACCCTGTCGAGAGGGAAAGCATGGGCAAACCTGAGTGGGTGAGAGCAAGTTTGATAGAGGAAAGTTACGGACGCAGAGAGGGTGAACCGCGGTAGAGAAGAGTGAAGGAAAGGCGTCGGCGGGAGTGATACAGGTGATGGGAAAACCAGCTGGTAATGGCCCTACAAAAAATAACGGTATCACAATCTGTCCGGAATGTTCGGAAATGGCCGAGCTAAGAGTGACGTCAACAGCTCCACTGTTAATTTAGCCTTCACGACGTCAGGTCAGCTGAAGCTGCACATATGTCTCTCTTTCAGGGTCCCTCGTCAACCACGCTGTTTGCTTTCATCAAAGATGTACCTACACCCCCAACTAGCTGCTTTACTGCTCGTTCTCCCCGTAGTGAAACTTCGGCCCGGCATCACCTTTACTCTGTTCGAATTGACTCACCCTTAGAGGTCAAATTAGAGATTTAACAAAGCAGCGTCAACCGAGGCAACTCGGTGATCCCTCTTTCACCGGCGGTTCCCGCCTTCTGTCTATCTCCCCCATCCCGCTGCAGACGGGCCGGCTCTTGTACGCGTTAACATCTTTGTAAGAAGTATCAGCAGAATTGATGACGTCACCATGGTAAGTGTGACATCACGCAAAAGACAATGGCAGGGACGCAAAAAGCGAGAGATTTTCCGCTAGTTGGTCTGTTGGCGAACTGGACACATCGCTAGGTAGGGCTCCTCCTTGCGATCTCATCTCCTTCTCTATCTCTTTTCTCTCACTCTGTTTTTTTTATCGAGTGCACCCGCCATCTTTTTTTTTTTGCCTTCTAGTTGGCCCGTCTTCTTATTATTACTCTTCTCGGATCGCCCAATCCCGACCCCTTCCTTGTAGATGGCCCGTGTGTTGTCAGGGTCAACATCTTTCTTCGCAGTATAAGCAAGATTGACGATTTGAGCATGGTAAGTACACACGTGGTGCTGTGTAGCAATAACGTCTTCTGCGCGTGCGCGAGCTTTGCTCGAAGGTAAGGGGCCGAGACCATTCGCGAACTACACCGAAGATAACGATCTGAACCGGATCCAGTGGGCATGTGGATCGCTTTACTCCTGTACTACACCGCCTTCTTTCGCTACGTGTACTAAAGTTGCCAAATTACATCACTGCTGGTCCACAAAAACACCTTAAGGCTTCATTTTAGTCTTGAATCATAAATCACTGCAACGTGGGAACAATAACGCGCAAATACTAGCTTTGTCAGACAAGAAATATATAAGATGCTCTTTTGCTAAGAACGATTACGTAAATGACAGTGGCCCCCTTCTTTCCCCATTCAGTTAGTTTGAATGTATTCTCACATCTGACACGGCCGTCGAAATAATGTAGTTGCCATTGTTACCACGTGTATGATTTGTTTTGATTTTTACGTAAACGATCACTGTAGTTCGCTCAAGTCAATGCCTTATACCTTCGAGCAAACCATGCTGACTGCTCTAATGTGACCAGGATAATATTCGTCCCCTTGACGGTCTTTAGCGTAAACCTTAACTCTAACCGTGATGATTTTAAAGCAACGTCAGCTCGTTCTGAATTAAACAGGCCCAAATGCACCGCTCTGCAATGCTGTCCTTGCGTGAGCTGTCTTGTATGGTGTCAGTTTGTGTGGGTGCTGTCAATGTGGTGCTGTGAAGCCTGGATTGTCGAGCGCTTGGTGTGTTCGTAAACGCTACTTTGTGTGATCGTTCCGCAGGCTGATTTGACAACTTCTAAATCGTTGTATTTCTCACTACATTGATGGTTAATCCGATTAGTTCCTCAGATTTTTCGCAAACACCAAGTTTTTTTAGATTGCAGTCCTCCAGAGCTCAATATTATACTATAGGAAGAATATATGCTGGAAAATGTTTTACTCTTTTTTTGTGTGTGTTCGACCCTACGCTAATAAAACGACTGAATCCAGGACTAATCATTGTCATTAAGTTGGTATCATTATTCCATTTGCAACTTTATTTTGTTCGTAACTGTTTAAACTTTCGCAACTGCATTGTCCAGCATTATTGTTCATTCTCGTAGAGTTAGTAATCCACACAAATACACATATATAGGGCAAGCAAATGTGAGCCCATCCGGTAAATTAAATCGTGCAAGATTTTCAGCTCCCCGACAATAAGAAATTTCTCCTCACGAAATATCTTCCATTCAGGTTCTTTCGCAATGTCACTCCGAATACCAACTTCTCTACAGAATCTGGCAGGACCTGCACGTAATCTTGGCGAAGAGCAGTACAGTTAGGTTGCGTTTACTCAAAGTATCGTTGTGCCGCCCAATGCACGTCGCCTAAACCTTGGTTATTCATTGTTCATGTGCCTGTCTGCTTACGTCCTTTCTGGTTGTCCATGTGTCTTCCTCGTCATATCCGTTCAAGTAATCGATCCATTTTTCCCTGTCCTCTCCCCCCCCTCAAAATTTATCTCGTAGAACGGCTCAACCATTCGCAAACGTCCCACAAAGACATCACGCAGAAATCAACTGTGATCCCACGTGACTTGTCTTGCGCGTTGTATGCGCCTCGCACGGAGATTCGCTACCCTTTCTCAATTGATGTTTACATCTCATCCATCACATCCCACCCGTAAACGTTTATCTGCACGTACACCCATTCACCGTACCTGTGAGCTTCTTGGAAGTTTTGTGGGTGTTTTATCTACACTCGAACTTGCTCCTGCATCCATCTTATAGCTGGTACAAGCGTTCTAGCCTTAACGCCGCACGGTACACGAGTACGAACCCTGCTCAAAAAGCTCGCAACTCACACTGTCGTATCATGATATCCCAAAACTGTGCATGTTGCAGAGCATTCATAATATTCGTGTCATGCACACAACACCGCGCACATTTGTACATGTCGATTCTCATCGCTTTCGTGTCTATCCGCCGCACTCTCTTTGAGAATGTAGCGTTTGTTCAAAATTCAATCAGCGCACATCTTACGTACACCCAAATAGCATATGCTGTTTGCTAGATGGTGCGCCACACTAGAGAAAAAAATATTATAAGCGGCCTTCTAGAATCACCTCAGTTTGAGAAAATCTGATCACGACGGCAAATGTGTTCGAAATTTAGGCATAGTTTTCATTACCCATGCTTCGATAAAGGTAAGTCACTCATCCCTGACAACCACTAGCATCTGGAACTCTCTTCAGATCTGTTAGATCACGTCAGTGCTAGCTCTTAAGAAACAACCACGCATTGAGTCACGAAGCTAAAAAATAATGAACTGCCTGCGGGTCTCTTTTCTAGTTTTGTGAAGAGTCGTGTGATACATCGTTCTGGTTCTGTTTTGTAACGTTTTTCTTGCTGAATTGAAGTGCCATCTCAGAGACTTTCGTGATCTGAAGAGAGTATGCCATACCTTAGCGTAGTTAACACGGGTCGGTTTACCCAGCATGACCACTTCCTATCCAGTGATCTTTAAAATGTAACAGTGTACATGCGGAACAAGGAAAAAGAAAGGTGAGTGAACTTGTTTTTTTTTTCATCTCCTGCTACCATTTTTATTATTACCAACGAGTCAAAAAGGCCAGGACAACACCCCATCGTATCCCAAGTGAGCCTTTCTCTTGGCCTCTTTGCTCCATGCAGCAGTGTTGTTGAAAGCTCCCATGTGTGTATCAATGTTGTGTGTTTTACTAAACTGCTCTTGTCGCCTTGTCAAACGCTGGTTAGACTGATGCTGCGTCAACCATCCTCACAGCTGCTGTTTTTTTTTTTTTGCAATTACACCCAAGTACTACAAGACATTGTTTTTCTTTTTACTTTCTGTTCAACTACAACCCTGAAATCCTCAACTCGATGTATACACAGTGCAATAAACATTGTGTACATACATACAGGTTGGGACTATGTGCACAGCTGTGTTAGCTACAATAAATACAGTGCCTTGTAAAGTAGAGGAGGATAAATACCGCGTTATTTATTGCCACGCCTTAGCACACAATCATTATGTTTTCGCAAGCTTTGCACTATCCTGGTCGATGGGACAAAACGTACAAGTCATCGTTCACTAGAAGCGTTTCCGGGAAAATCCAGGTCGACCCTTTTTCTCGATAACAAGGCACAACAAGGCACTGCACATCGATCTTCAACTTAAATCCGGCACGCTTATTATCATCACATCCGCCGGCTGTGCACTAAAAGCGTGTATTAGCACTCACCGCTGCCCCAACAACATTAAGTTTCACCAAACAGCAAACTTTTACAGCACCCATCTTACTCTAGCCCACCGAATTCGTGCACGTATGTTCTGACAGCAGACACTTTTGCCCCGACGCACTGTGTGCCTTGTGAATAAGCTACGCTGTCGCCACTGGCTTGAGTCTTGCATGCATTTGCGCTCTGAGATCTCGGCACCACGCCTCCGCCTACGCATTAAAAAGAAAAGAAAACGAGAAGAAAAAGCTATGGTGGTGAGCCATGTTTTCAGTGGAAAAGACCTGGTGTCATGCACTGTCGCACTGTCCTGCTACTAGCCCATAACTAAACGCTTATATGTGTCACGTGATCGCATTGTGTTTACACTTTCTTGCCTGTTCGTGTGCTTGCGTGACTGTGCCTGTCGTATGCGATGTACATGTCTCGTCGCACGTAAACTGGCCAGGGCGAGTTGAAAAACAGTAACGCGTGACATTCAAGTAAGGATTTATCCTCTTCCACGCGACACTTTCACCGTGATGCCACAGGTAAATTGAGAGCCTTGTGTATCTGCGATGCTGAAATATCTCAAAAAACTTTGCAGTCAAAATTGCAATCAAATTCCTTGTTCAATTAGGGACATTTTTTATGACATATTGTTGGCGTTTCGGACAGAAATCAGGTGTTTAAACCGTTTTCAACAAAAAAACATTGTTGCCGAATTATATAAGATTAGTTCGAATGTGGTTCTGGCGTATCGTCCATGATATTAGCGACAGGTTTACTGTATATAGGTACAGTATCGAAAATGTAAATGTATTCTTTGGTCATAAAGACCAAAATTTTGATAATGCACAAAGATTCACTTCGTACCGCACAAGTAAATGACTAAATGCGCGAAGAACAAAATACATAAGAAGTTGTTCTCGTGATTTCACACCTATATGGTTCTGAATGCAGAACTTGCAATCCGCATGCCAATGTGACAGCAGTTACATCAGGTTAAGTGTCTTCGTAGTCACAATGCCTTAATGATGCTGCAGTGACATACAAAGTACTGAATCGATTGTTTTTAAGTGTGCGAAACACATTCAGAAGATTTCTGTCCGACAGCGTCACCGCGAACACAGTTATCTTATGCAACACATTGAAACTCCCGCACAGTGGCAGCTGGAAGTTTGCACTTGCTTCCTATTTCGCTTAGGTGTGAAAAAGAAATCAATGTGCGCAGACAACTGAAGTGCTTGAAGTGCTTCTTGGATTCCCGCTAGATTTGTTTTTTTTTTCTCCCGGTCACAATAGCGAGCGTTCGAGCTTATATTTCGGTATTACTCAACCTAGGTGGTTACATTATGATTCATAGCACATGAAGCTTGTACTATCTGTGTCACATGAAACTCGAACAGCGGCAAGTCTTCGTGATGCTATAGTGCGCGCCATCCACTTATCATCATGGAAAGGCACGCATATATGCGCGGACCTATCGAACAGGATGTGCCCGCCTGTCAATCGCAATAACTGTTGCGATGCGAACTATACAACCGCGAAGGCTTGCCGCTGCTCGGATTTCATTTGACGCAGATAGTACATAAGCTCCTCGTACCTGTTCACGTAAACAAGCACTCGTCATCCCTGCAGGAACAAGATGAGGGACATTTGTCGAAGTACACGCGTTGCATGCTCTGCGAAGAGCTTCGATTGCACAGACGCACCAAGTTAAGCGAAAATGTACGCTTGAACTTCCACGGCAGTTCACCTGTTCCTACACGGCGCACAAGAAGATCTAAAGTGTCCGGAAGCCTCGCATCCCTTGCCGCGTAGCGAGTCACACGTCCTTCATATCACAACGTTAAGGCATTTGCAGGAGCCAAGTTTCGTGCGTTGGCCTTTCCCTCTTCTTTGTGTCTGCCCTACAAGCCCTTCGTGTTGTGTCCCCGTGTGCCGTAGCAGAACGGCTGTGGCTGCGAATGTCGCCCCCATGTCTTGTAAAAGCAGTGCTGCACCGAACTGTGTGCGCAAAAGGCGCTGCCCCGCGCTTGCTAGCGTGTCTGATGCGTTGTGATTCGTAGAAAGCTTGTGCCATGCGTGCGTGTGTGTGTGTGTGTGTGTTCGTTCGTCTCTCCCGGTGGTTGGTCGGACGCCCGGCTGCTCCCTGCTCCCCCCTTTGTAACCCAATTCTTCAGGAGCCACGCAAATGCACCAAAACCCTCTCTGTGCTGTGGAGGTAATATATAGCTGTCAACATATATACGTCCAAAGCACTGAGGGGGTTTTACTCACTCCTCATCGAGCGAACGCACCCTAAATGCCGCAATCCGTGCCAGAAGCGTCTTTTTGTATGTTGCCCACTTTTCTTGCTTCTCTCTTCTCTACTCTGGTCGTTCTTTCTTTTTATTCTGTCTACACTTGGCTTTCTCTATCTTGCCTACTTGTCATCTTGCACCCGAGAAGTGTTGTTGCCGCAGAAACGCATAAGTTATTGTCTAGCTTTTGTTGGCTGGGAGGTCCGCGCATTGCAGCAACCAGTACGCGTTACTTCCTTAGTAGGAAGTAACGTGCGGTTAGAAAACCTAAACTTTAGTCTTATAACAAGACCCCAACCACTCACTCTGCACAGGGTGTGTGCAAGAGCGGAGTTTGGGCCTCCCGTACAATGAAGGCAGAGCCAAAAACTTGTGCACAGAATATCCTGTCATAAGTGACGTCTTTAATGCAGTGCATTTGTACCATGTGGAATATCCTTGAGCAGGTAGACTTCCGGATAGGAAGACATTCAGAGAACATTCTTAAACTTCAGTAGTTTTTGTGAAAGGCTTTTTTAGCAGCTTCACGTCAAATATTATGAGAGAAAATGGCGAGAAGGATACAGGAAAACCACACTGTCTTTTGTGTTTATTGCGTTTGCTATATGTCCCTTACCATGCATTTGTAGAGAAGGTTTTCAGTGGAGCGTGCAGTAGTAAGCTGAGAATTCACGGTCCTTTATGCGGCATTCCTCACGGATACATAAGAGAGCCTTGAGAATCGTATGCGTTGGACGTACCGTGACATGTTTACTTTAGGGACTTTCATGTTCCTTTAACGCCACTCATGCAAATTGTTAATGTTACGATTAAATATAGTCTCCCAGCTGCATGATTAGACAGATACTTTTAGTCATTCACTGTGTAGTAATACTTCAGCGAGAACAACGCTTTTCCACATTTCGAAGGCACAAACCCAAACTACGAAAAAGAGAATGAACGTGCAGAAATGCCAAACTCCTTAGAAGCTCGTATTTTGAATATTATTGTGTCGCTTCACAGCTTTGTTATATCAGAGTGTGCGATAAATTATTCTGGTATGACAATAATAACATATCACGACAGCTTGCCTGTAATTAAAACATAAGCATGTACACCCATGTGAAAATTTTGTTCCAATTTAGGTCGTAGTGGTTACAGACAGCCTTTTACGGGCTGTTATCCATGATCAAGTTATTCTTGTTTCTTAAATAGGCGCTTGAAAGTTACTATAGAACAACACTCAATACATAACTATCAATATCTCACGCGCGTAATTGCAACAGTAAGCGTTGCGAAGGAAAATCATGTGTCCATAGTGAGCCTAACATGTTCTTGTTCACCCATTAGCTGTGGCGCGCACACACTGTAGAAAATTGGTCAAGAATTCAGTTGTTTTATGCAATAGTACGCAGTTTTATAATAACAGAGGTTATATAATAAAAACGTTATGATTACCTAGGAAATTATTGTGCTTGATTCAATTCATATAACTACATAAATTAAAGAAACCGTTTCCTTAAATAAGAGCAGTGCCCTGATATTTTATATGTATATAATGTTGTAGATACATTAGGATAATAATACTGATTGATTTTTCAACTGATGACTTTTATATTTGTAGTCCCTGACAGCAACGCAGACCTTCGCACTGGAGAAACCATAAATAGAGGCTCCAAAAGAAAAAAATGACAGGGACAGATATATGCATGCCAATGCCACGTAAAGGCATTTCTAAAGGAGTTTTTCGTACTGCAGTAAACCGCCTAGAGGTCAAAAAGAAATTACCTATTATTTGCAGTTCACCACAGAACGCGCAAAGTGGCGAAGGTGCCTGAGCAGACCTGTGTTTGCACAAATTTATATTCGGTAGCCGGCACTGCCGCGTCGTGATAGCTACTTCTAGTGTACGACTTTGACATAGGCTCCTCGCCAGAGATATAATAAACGGCGGTGTTTGGTAGAATTCGCCAGTGCTATGTCTCCAAAACTTCCATAAGCGCACGCCTGCAGAATCGAGTAGCAGTCACATAGGCGTCCTGGAGTGGTGGTTCTCTTTTTTTTTTGTTAAACTTACGCTTAAAACTACATAGGGCAAGGTTTTCTGAATGTCCTTTGTATTCACTCATTATTGCTTTGATTTCACTCGAGGTAAAGTTTACTAGAGGCACTAACGTCGCCCGTGTGTGGTCACCTGGCACGCAGTGAGTGTGCGCAACGATAAAACTGTCAGAATTCTGCAACTTCGCGGGACTACAACTTAAATGTAGACTGCGAAGCTATAAGACATGAATTAGCATATGGCGTCACCAAGCAGCGTTTCTATCCTTATGAACTGTATCCTTATTGTTATACTTATTTACTATAAGCGGTGATAAAATGTAACGCTGCACCAGACCGCAAACTGCGTTAAATGGTACCTTTCTCTACGAAATGCACTGCTCTCTGCTTGTTGCATGAAAATCTATAAATATGAATGCACTTTTAACAGTAATGCTACCCGCTAGTATATTGGTTTTTCTCACGTCTTATCAGGGAAGGTCGCAAACACCGCTATATAGTACTGCACGCTGTCCCAACAACGTTTAATTAAATGGTGAACTGGTGTGGCCAGATATGCCACATTGTGGACAACAAGGGAAAATATTGCCAAGAACAATCATGAAAGAATGTGCTAAACACAATCAAACTTGATTTATGACCCATCGTTAGCATGCGGCTAGAACCGCCTCTCTATCGGCTGCTATAGACACTGAAGACAGGCTTTCCTGTATCCACGCGCAACTTCATGGCCAAGTCGATTGCCTCGGTCACGATGTTCGCGCCTTGCCATTGCAAACGCCGCACAAAATAGTAGACATAGTAGACTTCACACACTGCCAGCAAGATTCACACATTGAGTTATTTATTTTAGCGCTTTCGTGTTACCCGCCGCTTAGAGACGTAAGCTGGAAGCACAGCGCCATTACTAACGTACCCTTGAGGATCATGCCACTACATAAGATTTCACTGTTTCTCAGACGTACGACCTTACTTCACTCGCTCACTCGTACTTTTTTATTCTAAACATATTTTTAGAGCAGTAGGAGGAGGAGGAGGAATAATCTTTATTGTAAGAAACTAGCAGGTTTAGGTGGCCGGGCCTAAGCCTCCCATGAGGGGTCGTGAAGGGCTTGCCTCGACACTGCCTCATGGGCGTGCTGGGTCGCCCAGGTTTGGTCGTAAAGAGCGGGGCTCCGCAGAAACTTTTTTTTATTCTAGACATATTTCTAGAGCAGTAAACTTAATGTAAATTTATTCCAGGCATGAACTCACTCCGGGAATTTGGCAGTAGTAGCATACGAATCAACAGCATATAGAAATGTCTCACCAGCACTGCTGTGTCATCCAGCTACGTCAGAGTACGGCGGGTAATACCACTTATCCACGCATGCATATTTCGCCCCCTTGTGGGTATCAGTAGAAAAAAAAAACAAGGAGTCCTTCCACCATGGTCATTCCCAATGGCAGTTGAGAAGCGCAAAACTGTGCTCGTATAGTTAAAGTTCAAGACGCTGTTACGTAACGAAAGCGAGTGCATCGAATAGAAATGTCAAGTCCTTATAGTGTGTGTCACGGCATCCACCTGCGTAACAAAAAGCAATATAATCTTTACTGAAACAACAGACCGATTGTCTGTCATGACGTGTACCTTGGGAACATGCAGTTCATCATGCAGTTCAGCGTTAGCGAACATGCAGTTCAGCGAACATGCAGTTCAGCGTCAGAAGTTTTGCGCTTGCTTCGCAGTATTCTTTTCTATTAGCATGCCAAGTAAAAGTCAGTTTCAGATCACCATCACTGGTGTTAGGGTCGCCGAAAGCCACTGTTCTCGACGGATAGACATTTAAACAAAAAATCATGGTTCGCAGTCTTTTATTTCCTGTTCAAGCCTTACGAATCCGGCTGCCTCTTCTTTCACACATTTGTTGATCGCAACGTCGTGATCTCCCTGTTTAGGACCATTGCAGAAAGCATGCGCTCAAGCATTTTCACGACAGTCTGCTGTCGAAGCTCTCAACGTAGCTGGTCTGACACGTCACTCGAGGTTGCCATGAAGCTAAGGAATCATTAGGGGTTTACGCAGACTGCAGACTAACGCGAATTTGATAGCTGTAGTCAGTCCACAAACTTGTTTGCGTAAGCGTTGTACCGGATACCATAGCCGTAGGCGTGAGACGCTGGACAGGGGGTGACATCTCGTGGCGCCTAGATGAAGCAGGCAAGAATGAGATTGTTATTGCAGAAGAATATTGAATTCTACTTCCCTTCTGGTGGAAATTGGTGGCAGCAGCCTAATATCAAGTGAGTCGAATTTGTAAGCTTTTGTTTCTCTCAACGAGACCAGGCGAAAACAAACAAACACGTCTATAGTTGTGGTTGCGGGAAACCTCGCAAGATGTTGGTGCCGACGGCCGATAAACGAATATTCTGTTAACCCTTCGCGTAGTTCTGAACTTCTATTAACTGTAAGCTTCGTACTATCATTTCCTACAAGCCTCGTGTGTATAGGCTTATAGGTTACGCTAAAGGTCACTTGACTAACTTGCTTAGAAGTAGACGGCTCAACTGCCCATGGGAATGGCCACTTTCGGCGACGCACTGTCCTTCTCACCCGACTCCCAGAACTTGCGTACACCCGCGCATTGCGTCCGCAGGAGTACACAGTGCAAATGACGTTCAGAGAGCAGTGGCGGGACGAGAGACTCCAGTACGACGATCTGGGCGGCCAGGTGCGCTACCTGACGCTCACCGAACCAGACAAGCTTTGGAAGCCGGACCTTTTCTTCTCCAACGAGAAAGAGGGACACTTCCACAACATCATCATGCCCAACGTGCTTCTACGAATACATCCCAACGGCGACGTTCTCTTCAGCATCAGGCAGGCCTCTTTCTTGTCTCTTCTTTCATCGGGTGTGTTTCGCGGTACCCGTGGGAAGTGTCTGATGAATATACGCGGGGACAGCTCATCTTGGCAGTGCAGCGAACTCCACGGACGCGGAGCTTCCACGCACACACATAAATGTACACACAAGAGGGGAGGGCAGAGAAGGGGCGGCCACCCTTGGAGGGCGCTTCAACTAACCTTCGCCGCTCCCCCCCCCCCCCCGACTGGGAACACTGCGGAGGCCTTTGCGCAGAAATGTTAATACTCAAGCAGTAACGCAGCTTGCGGCTGATTTTGGTTGGGGTCGCTCGTACTGCGAACACATTCAGAAAAAGACGTATACACAAAAATAAAATGTAAATGGGAGGGAGACATTTACGTTTTTCAGTGTACGTTTCAGCGTCATATTACGCCTATATTTTTTCTGACAACTCAACGGTGAATTGGTCGCGGTTCACCGAATCACATTTAACGGATGCCGTGTTTAGTTTGAAAATTTTGCGTGAACATAGTGTGGTGCTGTCAAAATATGGGGAAAAAATAAGAACTGCATTCCTCTAATGTAAATGATAAATTTGTTTCGCCAACTACTCACCGTAACTGCATAATTATTAAAGCAGTATTTATTTCAATAAAGAAAGCGAGAAAGCTACCATTATAATTAGGTACTATTGACGCGAACACAGGCATGCATTTAGGTTATGTAGTTTCTACAGCACAGCCCCAACAAAAGCTGTCCCCAGGTATAGCACAATGCCCATGATAGAAAACCACGCCGCTGTAGTGGGGTTCGTGGGGTTAAGCCTAATGCATGTATTATGTTTGTGCATTCACATACATTGTCCAGTATCTGTTGCGTTATTGGTTACGTATTCAAAAAAATTGTAGTCTGGTTTTTGCTCGATTTGCTTGATATAAAACGTTCTCGCAGTCACGCCAATGTAACACGATGTCCTACGGGCCTGTGAAGTATTTCAACTAAAAATATATACACAAATAAACATCACGTGCATGCACGAGATCCCGCGTGTCCCTCGCTAGAGGATGGACAATGAATAAGGTGCCCATTTGCATAAAAACCGCATGTACAGTTTATTGCAATTTTGACAACAAGATGCAGGCTACTAGTAGACAAAGGGCAAAGATTACACAGAAGTTATGTGTAATGCTTGTTTCTGTCATAGTTAATTGACTAGTGTCAATTTGGAGTCGCCAAACAAAAATAAGCTGCTAACGTTTATCGGCCTTTCAGAGATAATATCGTGCTTGTGTTTAATATGATGGTGCGGCTAACGTGCTGGGTAATTTTTTTTAACTGTTCTTGCCTGAATCAGGAAAAATGAACACAGCTCAGTCTACAGTAGTGATGCATATCGAACAGTATAACGCAAGACAAGGGAAAACGCTTATATTTACAAGGGCAGATATCTCCACTTTCTTATACGTGTGTGTGTGTCTAAGTATGCGCGCGTATTTATTATAGTTTTACACTGAACATTTTATTGCTGAACATATTTGAGGTCTTCTGTTCTTACTCGACGTGATCAACCCAACTTTTTTTCGTATTTATCAGTCGACGTTGCGAGTCTTGTCGTTGATTCCCATACCACATTGCACGCTCATACCAGTATATATTCCCATATATGCGGGTAAGATGAAAGAATAATGAATGGTTATAGCAGTGTGAAATGAGTGGTTATAGCAGTGGTTATAGCACGTGTGAAAAACAACCCAGGGTTGCAAGACTGGTTGAAGAATATTGGAGTAAAATAGGAAATTTACGCAATATTATTAAAAATATAACAATAACACGTGTCAAATTAATGAAAGAGTAACTTCTTGTTGCAAAAGAAATCGCGTATTTCTGGGCGAACAACTTTGTAGCTGAATTCCAGAGCCGTCATTTCTAGGGAAACGATCACCGGTGAATCAAATAAAAGGATTTTTTATATGCAAGAATTATCACTACTCAGTCACTATCCACTTGTGTGTGATTGTGTGTGATGAGATGTGCTCATAGGCGGGCGAAGGGTTACTCATTAAAATTGAGGTGGGGGAGAGGGCGAAGGCTTATTGCAACGCCCCCTTTACATAGTCAATGTGTGGGGCAGATTTTGCTTCCTCTCCGTACTTCATAGGTGGATAGTGGGTTGCCCCAATCATGCGCCCGCCTGTGGATGGGCTATAAAGAGCAGCTTTATAACATGCCTATCATCGCTGTGTCTCGAAGAATATTTTCACAAATTTTACGAGCTTGTTCGTTAAAGCATTATCACGTATAATAAATCTATTTCAACTACAGTCGCGTTGAGACATATGTAAAAATGAAGCCGGCAAGAAACTTACGCACAATACTATTTAGACAGTGCCGCCGATAGTGGATAAAAGGTATTTTTATTCCTAGCATAAAATAGTTTTGCGCTTCGGGAAGGAAAAAAAAAGATAACTTGTACTGTATCAGTGCATTTTAACGTGAAGCTATCCAGTATTATCCTCATTCATTTCTAGCTCAAAAATAGTTATTCTTGCTATCTAGAATTACGGTAGCAGCAATATGTTGTCTGATTAATTTGCTTACCTTTGTCTTTCTTTCTTTTTTCAGAATATCCTTGGTGCTTTCATGTCCAATGAACCTGAAATTTTATCCTTTGGATAAACAAATCTGCTCTATCGTCATGGTGAGCTGTAAGTGTTTCCTTTTGCAATACCTTTCTCGCGAATAATGGAATGAAAAAACTTTATTTCGGTCCTGCAGAACGCGCTTAGCGCGTAGCGGGCGTCTCCCGAATAAAAAGTCGCTAAATAAGGCTCGTACCCACAAATGCTAAACTGAATCGGTGTTTCGTGCCACTAGGCGATCGCCTTCACTGATCCGCCGAAGTAGGTTAGAGGATCAGATATCACGCTGCTAAGCTGGAGGTCGCGGGCCCCATTTTCAGTCACGGTGGGTACATTTCTATGGAGGAGAAATGTAAAGAGCACCAGTGTACTTAGATCTAAGTGCACGTTAGAGAACCCAGGTGATCTAAAGTATTCCGTGATCACTTACTATGCCATGCCGCTTAAAGCAGCTAACAATACCATTGCTACGGCACATAAAATTTAAGAAATTATTAACGATATCTTATTTTTCTTCTGTAACAGTGTGCTTACATTTGCACTTACGAGTAATTCTACTGGAAGAACGATTTTCAATAGGTGTGTACGAGTCACACTCTCTGTTTGTTCTCTTCTCTTCGTGGTGGTATGTATATATTTAAAAGCTAGACGGTGGTGCTAACTACAAAATATCAGTCCTAATTATCCTCCCAACTAAGAACGTCTAGGCGATAGTGCCATATGGTTTTCTTTTCTTCGTGCAACACATGCCGACTCCGCGCATGCCGGCGTCATTGCTGAGTTCTAGACATCTCGGTGTTAACTGGGACAAGAACGACAAACGAATTTATTATATGAAAAGTATTTCTTTGCGGACCAAGGAATCTTTCACCGGCTGTTTCTATCTATCTATCTATCTATCTATCTATCTATCTATCTATCTATCTATCTATTTATCTATCCATCTATGCATGCAGCCGCCTACGTCTGGTCACTCTTGTGGTCATATCCTTAACTTTGGCCCCGCAGCGGTGGTCTAGTGGCTAAGGTACTCGGCTGCTGAGCCGCAGGTACCGGGATCAAATCCCGGCTGCGGCGGCTGCATTTCTGATGGAGGCGGAAATGTTGTAGGCCCGTGTGCTCAGATTTGGGTGCACTTAAAGACTTTAACCCCAGGTGGTCAAAATTTCGGGAGCCCTCCACTACGGCGTCTCTCATAATTGGTGGTTTTGGGACGTTAAACCCAACAAATCAATCAATCAATCAATCAACCAATCAATCAATCTCCTTAACTTTGTATTTACCGAAATTGGCACAGCAGGGCATGAGTGTACGGCAAACACAATCAACAGATCGTGATACGAAGATGCGATGGCTGTCACGTATGCCATGAGACGCTTTCCCTCAGTAACGTGTGTGCCCCTCTTACTATGGCCCTAGCGCTTGTGTGTCCACGTGTTATTCACAGACAATATCAACTCGGTAGAAGCGGGGTCATTCTTTGCATAATCTGCAGCATACTTTGCCAAACAAATCTTGTTTTATTTTTATCAGCTATCGAATTCCTAGCCAAAGCCATTCACGTCGAACGAGTTCCACGGGTGACTATATAGTTCCTTCAGATGCCTTTAACACAGTGCCACGCTTTAAGCAAGCAGTATCGCGTCAAACTTGAAATAAGGTTGTACACAACGCGAAGACAAGGCATCTATAGAATTCACTTACTCTCAAGCAAATGGTGCACCACCTTTCTTTTTTAGTTAAACTGTTTTCGTATGCGTAAGGTGGTAGAGTGCCAGATTGAGAGCGAACAACTGCATGTAACGCAATTTCCTGACGTCGATCACAGAGAAAAGTGAAACCCAATCACCGGTGAGGGCTAGATCTTTTTATGAAAGCTGCACGGTATCGTAGTCCATCAACCACTCCTCCATGACACATGTTTCCATGTATAAATCTTCACGCACTTAGTGATCTGGTGTACTTAGGCACTCACCCATATATGCACAACAAGTACGACACGTATATGAGCATAAAAACATCGAAAAATTTGCTACGCCAGCTCAGTTAACAGTGAGATGGCGATACTCATTGCCTAGCCATACAAAGTGTAGTTACGTTTATGACCGACTTGTTTTCTTCTTTTTTTCTGTGTAGATGGGTACACAACAGAGGACCTGGTTTTCCTATGGAAAGAGGGGGATCCTGTACAGGTCACGAAAAATCTCCACTTGCCACGTTTCACGCTGGAAAGGTTCCAAACCGACTACTGCACCAGTCGGACCAACACTGGTACGTCAACTCCTTCTTGAAATGCCGCAGACTCAGAAAGTCCTTAAAAACACGAAGAAATTTCAAATCGCGTGCTATATTCTGAATTCCTTTCTGGTAATCAAGGCGAAACAGAGTGCCCGTCAAGAAACATGGCATATATTCTTTAGAAAAGCACCTTGTTTAATTGCTTCATGTTCGTAAGTGAAAGGCTTATAAAATGCGAAGAGCAGCCGCCTTGCATTCTACTGGGACGTGTCAAGTCGTCGGTTCAGCACCGCTGACTTTTCAGGTGGACATAATGTAAAGACTAGTCAAGGGGCCAGTCTGTATAGGCGGCGGAGAGCGGAATGTGGATGATGTCGTCATTATGAACCATAGTGACCTCGTATTCCATCAGCGGTACAGGCTCGTCCGGGGTCACCGCACCACACAGAACTAACTGCCCAGAGGCGGTGACGCTATTTTCTGCGCTCGTATAAGCCCACACCGCCCACCTACAGCGAGTTAGGTGCATTGACCTTGCATCATGTAGGTCACAAGCCACAAATCTATGAGTTAATTCAGCAACCCATAAGTGCCGAAGACAAGAGATTCCAGCGTGTTTATTTTTCCTTATCAAGGGCATGTGCACGGTCAAAATCGCACTCCTTTCAAGTGGTCCAGTGGCCGGCTGTGGACAATGACGCAGTCTGGAGCTGCAGTCACACAGTAGCTGCAAGATTGCATTTTTATGCTACGTTGCAAGATTTATGTTTCTGTTGCAGCAGATGTACATGCATGGTATCACGCGGTGTGTCAATGCATGTCGTCACTATGACCTCAGCTTCTACATTTATTTTTTCGAAGCGAGGCGGCTGAATTGCTTGAGAGGTCACTGTATACAACTGCGATTAACGCTGTACGAACAGCAACCATCTACGTGTCCTCTTCTATGCATTTTTTTCAATGAATCTCCTCGTAATCTCGTCAAAAAACACTGGTTTTTAACCACACGCTTTAATCACTTTTTAGTGGGCCTGTGTATACACCACTTTTGAATACGTCATTTAACGATTAACATTCGTGATCGGGAGAAGTATGAGCCTTCAAACTCGGTTGGCGTTGCCGAAGAAGAAGTCTGACTCAAGTCCACAAGAGGGTATTCACCGCGCTTTCGTACTTGCCAACAGCGATTTAAGCATGTTTTTTTTCATTGGCGTACGCAGGCGAGTACAGCTGCTTGCGCGTGGACCTGGTGTTCAAGCGCGAGTTCAGCTACTACCTGATCCAGATCTACATCCCGTGCTGCATGCTGGTCATCGTGTCCTGGGTGTCGTTCTGGCTCGACCCCACCTCGATCCCGGCGCGAGTGTCGCTGGGCGTCACCACCCTGCTCACCATGGCTACACAGATATCGGGCATCAACGCCTCGCTGCCTCCCGTTTCCTACACCAAGGCCATTGACGTGTGGACCGGCGTCTGTCTGACCTTCGTATTCGGCGCGCTCCTCGAGTTCGCCCTGGTCAACTACGCCTCGCGGTCAGATTCACACCGGCAGAACACGCAGAAGCAGAAGCAGAGGAAATGGGAGCTCGAGCCACCCCTGGACTCGGACCACCTGGAGGACGGCGCCACCACATTCGCCATGGTGAGCTCCGCCGAGCCAGCGGGCCTCATGGCGGCGCCGCGATCCTGGCCACCACCGCCGCTGCCGCCAAACATGGCGGCCGGCTCCGCGCAAGCCGGCGCCGTAAGCACCAGACCACCAAAACTAGCGTTGCGCATGCGCACTCTGGCACGCACGCCTGACTGTGCTCTCTCTTTCCCATGCGTGGCCTCCACGTAGTTCATTTATATTTCGGCCCAGTGTCTCAATTCAACCAGCTCTCCATTCTACAGGAGGACTTGTTCTAGGGCTATTTGGTGTTTGCTGACCGCCATATATAGCATAACGCGTAGACATGGATCCAAAAGCATGAATACATCCTGCACGTGTGCAGCGGGAGGACTTCCATGCGAAGATACGGAGATATACTACGCGGGTGCTTGTGTTGCACGGGTTCGTGTCTTTGTACTTGTGTCTCCGCGGTGCACAAGGACCATCAACCTTCTACAGGTCACTATAAATATGAGATAAGGTAGGCATCGTGTGAAATGAGCCTGGTTGGCGTAGATTCTTTATTTTGAATGGCGTCAAGAACGTTGACACTCAGGGTTGTAGAAAATGCAAGAGACGTGACATGTCAAGTTCCAACTGTCAAATAAGTTTTAGAAGGAGAAATGGGAAGAAATTCATCCTTTTATTCGCTATAATCAAGAGAGGATTGCAAGCTCAACAAAACCACGATTTCTTTTACTGTATTTGTTTTCTTTTTTCTTGCGAGTTTCCAACCTGCGCTTGCTCATAGCCAAATAAATGTATAACTGTTTCTGTTTTTAATAAGACTTTTCACAGCTCGTGCTTCTCTTGTAATGTGTACCTTGCTTTTTTCTGTCACCCTTTTAAGAGCCGGCTACAACGTAACACAGAAAACTCTCTGGTGGCACAAAGCAGAAAATAAAGAGAGAAATATATTGTAGTCACAAAATGAGCAAAGCAAGGGGCTTTTTTTTTCACATCCTTCCATAGCTATAACTTTGTCACACTTAACCACCCAAGCATCTGTACTTCTGAAGTAACACAACAAATGTTCACGGATTTCTCATAAATTTCACAAGCAATAACTTCGTATCACACCGTGAGATCGTGTGCAGCCTGGTGTGAGAGCTGTTAAGTATTGCATAAATAAATACTGCTATTGTGTTAGCATCGTTTTCTCTATATTTCGGGGGGGGGGGGGGGCTTTTTACTTCAAAAGCAAATGAAGCAGCCCCATATTATGAAATAAGTGAATCATCAAATTAACTGCAGATAGCAAACTGTGAAGGAACTGCTGTAATCTTCTTTTGTGAATAGCACGAGCAACACAGTCCTCTACTAAAAGAAAAGGGGGCGGGGAGTACATTTCTAAGAGCACGAATCTTTGAAGAATATACAGTTGGATCACCCTCCCATTCGGGTTGTATGGTGCAATCTATATGGCATTAATTGCAGAGTAGGAGCTTCAAGCCGACTCTAAGCCGTTTCTGCGGAATTATTGTTTTTTTTACACGCAGTGGACATCAGTGTTATTCAGTGCTCTGTGTTTGTAGTATATTTATACAGATGTAACGTGAGTGCTGAAGGTCCAAGTTTTATGTTGTACTTTCTTTAAACCGTAATTACCGCGTATTGTCTAATTAATCACATCCTGTAGCACTGCGTCTGCAATTTATAGCTGGTATATACAAGAAATTAGGCGTCATATATTGCCAGTGTTTTCGAACTTTGTTACTCCACTACGTTTTCCTTGTAGCTGTAAAGAGGTGTGATAACAAGCTCGAGTGTACTACATTCTCAGCGACAACCACACGAGGGAGACGCTTTTTTTTTTCTTTCCACGCTTGCAGGTGCACACGCACCGCACATCATCAAGATGTGCACATCTTATTGACCACAAATGTTTACTACACACATACAGATCATCCGTTCATTTAATGATGCATTAACGTTCAGTTGACACGAGTTTTCGGCATTTGTAATATTACTTAACTGCATTCAATATTCATCCAGTGTTCCGACATAGTTTTCATGTGGTCAACCGTTAAACCAGTATATTCATTAAGATATGCGATTTTAATGTACTTCAGTGTTGTACAAACAAAAAATTATAAACAGTGCATGTCGCTCTAGCCAACGATAATACAAGTGATATCGTCGTCTCCAAGGCTTCAGCGTTAAGGCAGCTACAAAAGATAAGACCTCTTGTCTGAACAGTGGCTCCAGCAACACGCTCTGTTGAAAGATTTTTCGCCTTTTCGAGCTTCTGTCTTCAATTGACCTTCTGCATTCCTATGCAAACGTTATATGAAGGCTTGTACTAAGCTGGTGGCCATCAATTTATATAACTTGAAACAGCTTCCTTTCAAAGCTGAGATCGTACAAAAGAATGGTCGCGAGCTTTGCATACAGCCATTATACGCTTAAAATCGTCTTCAAATAACCATCCATAGCCCACCATTATTTTCCTGTGGCTTATACATACATTCATTGGCGCTTAGACGCCCAGTCTTCCCGATGAAACCATACCTGTTGCCACATGCGAACTTTATTATGAACATACATTGTAGTCACGAGTACGAATCAATTCAGCAAAATTTATTTCTCGGAGTGGCGAAGACATATTCACATTCCTCAGTTAGCTGATGATTGATGGCGCCTCACAGATAGGGATATTGAAAAAAGACGCTGCTGGATAACACTGCGCCACAACGCTGCTGTATAAGAAGTAGTTGATCTCAATAGATCACTTTTTTTTCAACTTGTGGGCTTTCTCTTCAACACGCACGGTATGCCACTAGTTGGCATGTTTACATCTACGCACGACTTCATGGTTTGTGAAATGTTCCGTTCACATTTGTACAAGTGCGAACATATAGCTTGCTTTGGCGCTTTTATTGCGCTAACAGCATGCTGTACTGTTCGTATGTCGGCCTACAAAAACCTCACAGCTTCCGCAAAGAGGTATACGGTAAGCCTTTTCGGATCACTCCACCTCATTCCAAATTTCCAAGAAACTTTAACACGTTTTTGTACTGCAACAATCATAACATTACCTCTCCCTACTGTTGTATACGTTATTCACAGCGCAGCTGTTTATTTTCAGCAAAAATTAGGGGACCCTAAAGCTTCGTCTTCAGGAGTTGAATGCGATAACGACATCTTGTTCCTTGGGTGTATTTCAAAAACTTCGTGCATAAAACATTTTAGAATTTGATATGCACCCACTATACGTGGCCTTATAGGAATAGACGCCATAGCGTGTGCGTTTTGTAGTGGGGCACCGGCTTTCAACCACTGCATTTAGCTGCTGCTTTCACTGCATTTTGAAGCAGAGGAAGTTATTTTCACTGTTTTGACAAGCAGAGGCGTGGCCATTTTTTGCATGTTATTTAACAAAGTATTTGCGCAATCAATACAAATCAAGCCAACAAAAGTAGAATCAAATCGCGAAAATAGGCACTCAATCGTTACTCATAAACACTCAATGGCTAACACAGCGTGAGTTCCGCACATAGAGAGTTCTTCACATCGTGTTATGCAAACAAAAAAGAAGGGTGAGGTCAAACAGTTCTCTAAGATGGAGTATCAGTCCGGTCTAAAGTCTAGCTCATCGTAAATGTTTTGGAGGTGGATAGCCATTTGAATAAAGTGAGTGCTTGAAGAGGTGGTGGGCTCTGCATTGCGGTCTTGCATTCGTGTCTTCCACAAGCTGTGCATACCCATGAGGAAAAACATGTCATATGGTACTTCATCAAGCGCTTCTGGTAGAAAATAACGTGTCGTGAGAGAATTTAATGACGAAACGTTTTTTTTTAGTGCTCGCTGAAGGACATGCCAAAACACTATGGCATCTTTGCAGCTAACAAAGCAATGTTCAATCACTTCCGGCACATCACATAGACGGCAGTTAACAGACGGAATAAAAATACCCTTTCTTTTTAACCATGTGTTTACCGCCAATGTTTCAGAGTGGAGTTTATATAAGAATGTTTTTGAATTCGGTGGAATGTACATTTTGCGCACTCGCTTCAACACATCGTGGCCTGGAAGATTGGAATACAGTGAGCGGTACAACGGAGGTGGGAAGAGTGTACTCAGTAGGTCCTTATACAGCACCTTGTGTGATACTGTGCACAGGTATTCTACAGAAAAGCGAGCTTTAAGGAACTCAACTGCGAGGTAAACTTCCTGCATGAATCCCCGCAAGCATGGGTGTTCGGAGAAGTTGGATGAAACAATTAAATCTGGTAAGCAATCAACAAGTGTAACCTGCAAGAAGGAACGGATTACAGGATGGTAATTGTCTCGAAAAAAGAAGAATCAGGACACTATTTGCCATAGATAAAGGTGTTTTAGTCCTAACCCATCCTCACTAACTGGCTTGAATATATTATCACGACGCATGGGCTCAAAAGTCGAAGACTATATGAAAGTAGCAAAAATTCGATGAAAGCGTTGTATATAGAATCTTGCGCAATGAATAAGTTGCAATACATAGTAAAGCTTTGTTGCTAAAGAAGTATTGCAAGCTTCAGCTCTCCCAATGATTTAAAGTGCATAGGGAACAAATGTCTGGGCCTGTCGTTAAAGCTTAGGGACGCATTCCTTCCAGTAATGCGCACTGAATCTATATGCATGCAATGATACACCGAGGTATGTTGGAGGAGTTCTTGTCCAATTAATCCCTGCAAAGTGGTTCGGTGTGCTTCCCCACAAGCCAAACCACATTCCTAAACGTTTATAGGCATTTAAACGAGCTCCTGATACTCCGCCAAACTTTTCAATACTATATACCCCATTTTCGACACTTGGCTTATCTATGCAAAAGAATGCAACATCATCTGCATAAGCTAATACTTTAACCTCACTGCCTAATATACTGAAGCCACGAATGCAACTCGACTGTATTATGCATAAGCGCAGTGGTTCTAGATAAAGTGCAAATAGGAGAGGTGACATCGGACATCCATGTTTTACAGAAGAGCGAATAGAAACAGGCTTGAAGAGTTGACAATTAACTATCAGACGAGTTGAGCATTCATTACAGCATAGTTTAACGCCTTTAAGAACAACCTGGCCAACATTGGCTTGTTCGGTAAGAGAAAAAAGAAAGTGGCGTGGCCGTGTGGTAGAACATCCGCTTGCCACGCAAACGACCCGGGTACGATCCCCACTTAAACCAAAAGAACCCGGGTTCGGTCCTTTTTTTTATTATTCATACATACCCTAAAGGCCCATCCGGGCATTACATAGGGTGGTTTAAGTTGTACAATAAATTTTCAAATCAAAACATTGTTATTATATAATGAGAAATGGTAAAGAAAATAAAATACCGTTCTACAGGCAAAGATGCAGACGGGGAAAAAATGGAGACATGAAAACTCAATAACAGGGGCACGGCATTAGTGCGAAAAAATATAAATAATATATACAGAAAATTGCCATAAAAAGAAATACAATAATAATGAAAGAAAAATCAACATAAATACATACATAAAACACGCATCAATATATTAGTCATATGTCCAAGGCAATATTCAACTCATTCACAAAAGCGATGTCCCCTGGTAGTGTGTTCCAGTTATGTATGGCTCGAAGTAATGGTGATTGCTGATACATGTTTGTGCGTGCAAAGAAAAGCTGTATTTTGAATTGGTGATCAACCCGTTTGGAAATATTATAAGGTGTGTTTATGTGGGCTTCACGAAAGCAGGATTTACTGTGATAAAATGTATGAAAATGTGACAACAGTGACGACAGTCTGTGTTTTTCAAGGGGGGGTAATACAAGGAAGTGTGTAATATCTGTAGTGCTGTAGTTTTGAGAATACTGCTTGGTGATAAGTCTTTCAGCTCTATTTTGTATTGAGTCGAGTTGATCGATGAGATATGATTTATGTGGGTTCCAGATGATGGATGCATATTCAATCTTTGAACAGACAAGTGTAATGTATGCTAGCTTTTTAGTGGTAGAGTTCACCAAGTACACGTTTCTTTTGATAAATCCAAGTGTTTTCGACGCCTTAATAGTTATCTTATCTATGTGCTCATTCCATAATAGATCATATGATAAATGAATTTCGAGATATTTAAACATGGATACCTTTTCAATGGGGGCACCTTGAATTTTATATTGGTTCTGTTCTGTTTTATGTGCTCTTGTAAATGGCATGGCCTTAGTTTTAGAGGAGTTGACTTGCATTTGCCACTGGTGACACCAAAGGGCGAATTTACTAAGATCGGACTGTAATGATTCGTAAACTTTGCTGCTGTCAATGTTTCTGTAAATGATGCAGTCATCTGCAAATAATTTGATTGTAGATTATAAACCATTTCAAATGTCGTTTATGTAACCGAGGACCGACCCGTGCGGAACACCAGACTTTACATGTAAAAGCGAGGATGTATGTCAATTGATATAAACTGAATGGCTTCGGTTGGTCAGAAAATAAGTTTTCCATGCAATGATTTTGCTGTTCATGTTCAGATTCGTTAACTTCATCATTAGGCGGATGTGTGGAACCTTGTCGAATGCTTTTGCAAAATCAATGAATACAGCGTCCATTTATCCTCCAGGATTTTTTCTCATTTATTTATTTTATTTGCATCGTTCTTTATTTTTCGGTCACGCATAAGATGATGATTTTTCGCTAGCAACCAACGACACCGACGACAACACCGGAATTTATGCGTGACGATCTCATTAACGCTCTCGTGTTAAAACTCCGGGTTCATCCGCTCAAAACGGGGCTAGTATGTGCCACGAAAAGCAGGTAAAACGTGTCGAGCAGCTCCCAGCATATAATAGCCATGCATAGCATAGTACAGCAGTAGGATGGGAAAGAAGTGTGAGTCTGAGGAGGAAGGAACATATGAGGGAGGGTAAAGCATAGCATTGTCTTGTGTAGTATACTATAGCAAAAAGGTGTGAAGGGGAGTGAGAGGAGCACTAACGTGAAGGTGATGAGGAGGGAAAGCATAATGAGAAGAGATAAAACATGGCGTAATCATTTCTAGAACGGTATAACAAGGAGGTGGGAAAGGAAAATGAGAGTTGGAGGTTTTGATATGAGGATGAAAGAAGGACAATGCGGGGAGAGGTTAAAGCACAGCATAGTGTTCTTTAATATAGTCTGGCAAGGGGTGAGAGAGATAATAGAATGTAAGGGAAATGTGAGTAATGCCACCGTTACGTTGTCTCCTCAGTCTCCGCGGCACTTCTGGGTAGCAGCCCCTGGTTTGTTTGTCTTTTTTCTTCTTCTTTTCTTTTGTCATAGTGATCACATATTCTTGTGAAATCGTGTACAGTGAAAAATACTCTTTACATAAATATGGTCTGACTTTTGCCACCGTCGAGTTTTGTCATATAACCGAAATAACGTTACGCCTCATACTTCGTGATGGTCTTGCATATCATCACGGCAGCTATCCGGTTTCGAAAAGCGTTTTTTTTTTTTAGAAAAGAAAGTAGACTGAATATAGGCAAAGAGTATAGGAAGGAAGGAAGAACAACTAGAGAAAAGGCAAAGAGGTTAGCCAGGCACATGGCCGGTTCGCTACCGTACGCTGGGTGAATGGGAAGGGGGAGTATAAAGATAAGAGAGAGAAAAGAAATTCTTTGTTCCTAACGCTTTGCACTATGAACATGAAGCGTGTTTACAAAATCGTTCAGTGGCGAATTATATGAGCTCATGCAGCCACAGATCTTCAAGGTGTAAGGTACATTGCCATGACTTCCGGAGTTACGATAAATTTAATTCGGTGACTGGCGTGTTTTCAGCTGGACGTCTCCTGACGACGCGATGCCATGGAGTAACGCACACGGCTGTCATAATCAATTGCTTCTAGAAAAGTTGTCTGTAGCAACAAGGCGCCACTAAAAGACGTATGCTGAGACAAACGAAGTGGCCTTCAAGTGATTTCTGAGACCACTGCACGGAACTGTAGATGATTCAGCAGAAAACATTTTGCCTGTGTAAGTGAGAAATCCACTTAGCAGAGAGCCGTACTTGTATAAAAGCCAAATATCTTGGGCCTCGATTTTGAGACTGTATATGAACAATAGCAGCTGCTTACATTATGATATATACAAATGCTCGAAGCAACCAATAAGGTCTTATTTTGCGAGACTTACTTTTTTTTTCTACAGTCCTTGTTATTCGTCGCAACCGTGCATAGAACTATGTTGCCGCTTCTTCAAGACAGTTCGCCTTGGGTGAAGGTCAAAGGGTATGAGAACTGTACAATGATTTGAAGAGAGACGTTGCTAATAACGGCGTATGACATCTTACATATGAACACATACCTTTTTACGTATGTGTGGCTGAAAAGCATGTGTAGTATTAAATCAGAAAAGCATTGCGCTCAAATCCACCTTTTTTCGCATTTCTTGATTACGCAATAGTTTTTTTCGCAAGCAAAAGGTTACCTTTGCAAAAACGAACATACACGCAGTCTCCACAAGGAATTGGTATCGCTCTGACACCAGTATTTGAAGTAATGACTACTGCATGCAGTGGTGGTTCACGGCAAAACTAACGCAGTTGATATGTTAGCAAGCGCTATGATTGGGTTATTCAATGAAGATCACACACAGGAAGTATAGCGCGCGTGGTAAAATGACGTACTGCGACTGAATGTCTACGCAGGATGTGGTCTACACGTTGTTGTAGTATGATAGGCACGTATCTCTATAATGGGCGTAGTTGGGAAGTAGTGTCGTGAAACGTTTCACCAATTTAGTCCTTGAACGTGGCGTGCAGTGCAATGTTCTGTATTCTCGACGCGAGCACCGATCTTTCCCACTTATGCTGCCCTTCTTCTTTTCCCTCTCGCTCTTCGCAGAGGCCGCTGGTGCACCACCACGGCGAGTTGCACGCCGACAAGCTGCGGCAGTGCGAAGTGCACATGAAGACCCCCAAGACGAACCTTTGCAAGGCCTGGCTTTCCAAGTTTCCCACGCGATCCAAACGCATCGACGTCGTCTCGCGGATCTTCTTTCCGCTCATGTTCGCCCTCTTCAACCTCGTCTACTGGACAACCTACCTCTTCCGGGAAGACAAGGAAGACGAGTGACAGAACACGAACGCCACGACAGCCGCCATCCGACACCATCGTCACTACGGACACGCACTCTGTCGCGCGCGCACACCACGAAGACCGGCGCGCCCGCCTCGCGTGGGCCGCTGAAGAACCCGGGAGCCGGTTGGCGGGGTGGGCCTACACGCCCCGGCCACTCGCTTCCTCATCCTCCGTGCACGCTCGAATCGTCATAGCCACAGCCAGAAAAAAAAGGAAAAAAAGAAATATACCGTGCGAAAAGTGCCCGCAACACCACATCGACGCCACCAGCGCCGCCATGAGCTGTATAAGCGGCTCCGACAAGGTGGCCGTAGTGCAGCCTCCGCTACGACCCTTGATTCCCTTCGACACCAGCAACGAGGAAGGGACCTTGTTTCGGGCCATCCCTTTACCGTTGTTTTCTCACGAAAGATCATTTGTCAGCTGATGCTGAAATGGAAGTGGCGGTTGAGGAATGAGTGTGAAAGAGCGGGATAAGATACCTGTAAGCAGGAAGAAAACGTTGTCGTTGACGAGATGTTATGTCCCATTACGGCACGATTGGTTGTTGCACTCAGAGTTTTGTGTAAACTAGAAGAGTTTATACGTGGACTGTTTGCCCGAACGTAGTCGTAACTCTCGTGTGTGCCACGTGTTGGTCTACTTTTCGAACCGCAGCTGTCACTCAAGAACAACGCCCTATCACCTGGGCACATTAAGAGCTTGATGCGTTGGGTATCTCATCGTTACCGATGGGGGTTGCATCATGAGGCTCCCGAATTTAATCAACTTAATAGTCAGCTCACAGCGCCATTGCCGAGCGGTCGGGGCTTAAAGGCGCGGCTGAGTGTCAGGAAGTGCGGGCAGAGGCAGTCCTCCTTGGTCATACACGAGAGCAATGTCTTCGGGCAGGCGCCTCAAAGGTTGGCGCCGAAAATCATGCGTATCGTGAAATGGAGTGACTGCGATCCATAACAATGTAAGAACTTCTCCCAAAGCCGTAGTGATTGATCTAGTTAGTCAGAGCGTACGTAGGGATGCGAAAAGTGTGTTCTTTGACGCTTGCATATCCAACCTCCTTGGCCCCATGCGTACCCTTCCCTAGCTCTTCTCCCCCCTTAAGCAAGCTGACTGTCACTATAGAGGGTTCAGATGTTTATACCGCGTGTTTCTAGAAAGACAGGAAGCTTACGTATGTTCTCAGTGTTGAAAAAAAAAGTTTTAATTTCTGCAACGCTCTAATGGTAGTGCCGTCCCAAACAGGAAAAAAAATGAAGACATCGTGGCCATGTACAGCGACGCACCGAGAACTTGGTCGCGCTCTCTGTTTTGCTTAGGGAACCCCCACTGAGATGTGATCAGCCTTTGTTTCGGGTGGATCAGCGATGTGGTACCATTGTGGGGCTGCAGAAGGACAATGGTGAAAGCGGTGTGCGCTCGAGGCGTTTTAAGTTGTGTCACTTGCGTGAATGACGTGTAAGCACTCGTGTTGACAGTGTGTACGTTGATATTCTTCTCGTGTCTTTTCATGGTGTTCGTTGTGGGGGAAAGGAGTCCGGGCACCGGCTCCTTTCCCGGACTCTGGGCTGCATAAGCTCTCGCGACACTTCACTGTGTACCTCTGAGCAGTGCCTCAGTTCGGCTTCGACTCTTTGTCTCTTTCTATCTCTCCTTCTTTTTTATGTGAATGCCGAGGAAATGTAGGCCACCACTACGGGTCGATGGTCCGATGACGTCCTCGACTCGCTTGTGTTATGTGTACGCGCGCGCTCCGCCGAGTCTTCCACCGTGTGTGTGATGGCTGTGGAAGGGCCCAGTTGGGGAACTCTGGAAAGGGTTGAGTCTGTGCGGGAGGAGCTACAGAGACTACCATTTCTCCAAATTGTCCGTTCCCGTAAAACACTGCAGCCTTCTAGCCACGATGTCTCGTAGGCAACAGTCTACCACCGCTATCGGTTTTTTTATTTCGCGAACAAATGCTTGCTGTTAAAGCGTGTCCCTCGAAAAACGAAAGCGCGGAGTGAACGAATGGCTTCACTCACCGGCGATGTTCGGAAGTGGCTGACACGTCATTATTGCGAGACCGGAAGTAAAACAAAATCGAGAGCGTCGGAAAAAAAAAGAGTTGCGAAACGGGGTTATTTCGCGCATACCTAGCGTCATGTCGGCCCTGAGTTTGTGTTACGTTTACTCATCCTGGCGCAGAAAAACTCAAGGATAGGCGGTGAGCTGTGCACCGTACGGGAAAAGACTGGCATACAAAAAAAAGGCACCGAGATTGAACTTTCGGTGAATAAGACCTCTAATACCAGGCATGGCTATGAAGTCCACCGAAACGGCCGTAGAATCATGCGTGCTGCCTCTTTAATAAATGCCAACATATCGCGACAGCTCTGCCCGACACATACGGTGGAAAACATGTTACTCGGCGGTCCCCAGTTATGCGTGAGGTCAACGACAGGGTCGCTGCCTCAATACACCGGCGAAAAAAAACACTGTTGCTTCCAAGCCAATCGTCTAGGCATGTCCTTTACGAGGCTACCCACTTGAAAGTAGCTACACCGCGTAACTATACACACTAAGCTCCTTTACCTTCAAAGGTTCATCTTCGTCGCTTTGCTGTCATACCGTTAAACGCGGTGCTTGTTTGTGCACTTTTGAGTTGAAAAGCGCCTTCGCACCGGGACCCAGCTAGGTGTCGCCCTTTAAGATCCCACCTCACTTGCACACACACAAAAAAAAAAGCGTGAACGGGAAACATGGCGAGCCAGGCCTTCAAAAAACGAAGCGCGACACCAATGCGACGTGCTGTCCCGCACGTGCGTAGGACGCTTTGAAAAAAATAAACAAATCAAGAAGCGTGCATCTATGCATGTATATAGCATGCACGTGTACGCGCCGGTTTTCACAGGCGTATGCAGGTGTTTGTAAAGCGCGGGGCACAAGGTTAAACCCTGCTGCTCGTTCTTATCGTCTCGGTTGAAAATCGCTACACGACGTCTTGTGCTCTGAAATGCTTCGCCATTTTGGAGCGAAATAGCGCCCACCAAACCTCCCTCTTAGGCTATGGAACGCGAAAAAATTCACAGGAAATTAATATAATGAAACCTTGGCTTACAGTTCTTGCTGATAACTTCTGTAGTTCATGACACCATCAGTCGGTTGGCACTGGTTGCTAAACAGATTACATCCGTGACAATTGTGGCTGATTATCTGTGTTCACGTAAAGCTATTCGTTTAAGCGGAAGAATTGTGACCAGCTCTTCGAGGAAAAAAAGAAGAACGCAGAACCGTGTGCAGTTTAGCCCAAAAACGTGTAGTCCAAATACAGGCTGTAAGTTTCTATGGCCTTGACACTAACAATTGTCGAGCAGGTTAGCTTATACATCATTTATGGTATAGTCATCAATTTAAAAAAAAGCTACTTCCGAGAAACATTCAGAGCACAACGTGCGAGTTACATTTCTTGAGATATGAAAGAGTCACGTGGCATTGTATCCTTTGTGCTTGTACATAAAAGTGATGTTAACATTGTTTTGGTGAATCGTGTGTACTCTTGTGCTTCACCTCGACACGGGTGATCCCGCTCACCGACACCTAAGGAGACTTACGTTTAGCGAAGCGGAACAGAAAGTCTGTATACTTCGTATCGCAGGGTCCACAGTCACCGTTGTACATAGATGCGTAGATCGGTGTGTGCTTACGCCAGTGTTTCGTCGTCTCAACACTTATTTCGCTGTACATACGTTTCAAGTGTTTCATAGTGAGTTGGTGTTTTCTTACGTGCACCTGAAAACTGTCTGTCAAAAAAAAAGTGTGGTTAAAGCTGACGTTCCTTGTTTGCCAGGCGGAAGGCATATGCTCGTTGCCCATGTAATCATCTTCCTCAAGTATACGGCAATAGACGACTTCATCTCGTTGCACGACAACTGAGCCAAGATAAATTTCTGGCTGGTAAACCTAAACGATTAAGGGCGTCGTTGGCCTACGAAATCTGTGGCGCCGTGAAACGAGAAAACACTGATGCATGAAATCCCGGCCAATTTTCACGGCTCAATTTTAGCTTCAAAGTCAGACATCGGTCAGTTGATTGACCCTTAGTTGATGTCACTGTTGCTGTGTGAGCGTTAATCCTTCCATTCAAAGGTACACTCTATAAAGAGTCATTTGACTATTTTTTCGAAGTTATTACTTGCCACGTGTGACTATCTTTACACAGGCACGTCAACTCCCTTTGAAAGTCAATATATTTCTGAGAGTCCTTTCATCTATTGGCGAGTTAACGTGCCTCTATAAAGAGAGTCATTGCGTAAAAAGTCAGGAATAGCCGAAAAGACTCAGACATACTTTTTTTCTTAGAGTGTAGCACAGCACGTAACAAGTCAACGAGGAAGTTTATATTTCAATTAGGAAAATCACGGGCGACAGCACGCTATCTTGCGCCTGATTGCACTGTCAGTTTGTGTGCAAACAAGCGGTAGCTGCAGCATAATGTCTGACGTAAGGGCTGCCTTTGTGCTCTTTTGCCTGTTGGCCGAATGCGGCAAAGTGCTCTGTACCAAAGGCTGTTCACATCTCAGTGTCAGTTCGTGTACCGTACGAGAAGCTCGGCTCCCGCCGAGATCACGTTGTTGTCGAGATATCATGTGTTTGGGTTCATCTCCTCTTCCTTCTCACGACTGTGTTCGAGTTAAAGAAAAATTGTGGCTTTTTTGTTTTTGTACGTCTGCACCCACGCACCGCCTCAGTGCTGAGTGTTACATCGGAGTCTGTGCAGTATCTCTTCCTCAGTAGGTCATGCATGATTTTGCGCCACCGAGTTTTGAATAGTGCTTCTGTGGAAGAATCAAAAGAACGACGAAACACTAGGAATGGAAGTGTTTCTTCTTGTACAGTCTGAGTTGAATTCCCCCCTCTCGTTTCTAGCATGTACACGCGCGATAAGCACGCAGATATTCTATCGACAAAGCATGGCTACTGTTAATAATAAAAAACAAAACAAAACACCGATTTCGTTATTTATATTTCCCTTATAGGCATAAATAGCATCGATTGTAACTATACCTTATTTTCTCTTTTTTGCCGGCGAAGTTTCTCGCCGTGAACTTTACTGGATCTGTGACGTACATAGAGACGTAATTTCTTAGGTGCAAGCAAAACATTTTGACGTATAATTAAAAAAGAAAAAAAACGTACGCTTTATCGAATGACATGAATGCTCAATGAAGGAAGTTTGCTGCTCACAGTGTCTTTTGTCTTCATTGATTTTTCACGTTCCTGACAGTGCCGTGCAAACGTGCCAAAAAAACCACGTGGCTCCACTTTGCCTTAAAAGGGCCCTGCAACACTTTTTGAGCATGGTCAGAAAATTCTGGCGATCGGTAGTTGAGGCTCCCGACAACACGCGAGCCAAACATTATAGTGCAACACGTGGCTTGGAATTCACAATAAATTATCAAATTCAGCTAAAATTGCTTTCTCTTCTCTCGACAAATCACGCAATACACCCAAAAGTCATACGTCGTAAGCCCATTTATCAGCCATTGGCTGATTTGAACATGGCGCGTTCACTCGTTACAGAGATCGCAGCGAGAGGCCGATACTTGTCCAGCGTGCGCGCACGGTTACGCTGAGAAAGCCGCGCATTCAAAAAAGAAAAAAAACAAGTTCTCAAGGTCACGGGGCTCGCGTGATGTTTCTCTGTGGCCCTGCCATTTCTCCCTGCTTAGCTTTCAGCACTTTCACTGAGACGAGAAAAAGAGGGAATGCGATTGCAGCTTGTGACAAATCTTTGTAACCCCACTCGTACTGGACGAATTCTTAAAATTTTGCGGCGTTGAATTCATGAGGCAATGAGCTCCTCCAGTGAATTTATTCCATAGTTACTTGAAAAAGTGTTTCAGGGCCTCTTTAAAACGGCTGTTGATGCCACGGTACCTCTATCGTGTAGCTTTGCGTTAGCGCACCCGACCCGGACCAGAGCAATGTTAAATCACAGAACGTGATTGAGGTTTCTCAAGGGGGAACAAGAGACATGAAGTATACCTTGGTGTAGTCTCATTCAACAACATCAACGCGTACAAAAATGACGATTCATTCTGGCTGTCTTACTCTCGAGCAGTGTTTCACGAACAAAACAACTTCCTTATAAGCACAGCACCAGTAATCTAACTCCATCTTCACTATCGATGCAAATGCAACTTTAGCGTATATGTACTATTGTCACGTGGATAAGTTTTTTACCAAGTTCCGAGTCCTACCTCCTGTGACGTACTCAAGCTTATTAGAAAGAAAGCCAAGAAGAAGGACGCCTTTTTTATACTGTTTACCAAATGTGCCATACACAGTTACCATAACAATCGTACTTCAAGAGCTTTCTTTAGGAGTATTTCTCTCTTTTTTTTTTACTTTTAGGCTGGTTAGATGAACGAAACTTTCTGAAGATGGGTGAAAATTTACACATATGTGCATGGTGTAAGAATATGCACTCTGTCCAAAAATCAGCACTTCTCCGTGTTCTGGCCTGGTGGCTTTGGCTGCAGTTGCACCGGTGTAGTTATACTGATAACTTACAAATTTTTCGTGTGTGGTTGTCTGTCGATTTGTCTCCTTTTTATCAACATTTGACAGAAATGTCTGTCGATGAAGCACATACGTCACTCGCATTTAAATGAAGAAAGCCCGCAACGGCACAGGGAAGCCTCATTCAGATGTAAACTTGCTAAATCTTTCTTAACCCACGAGCCCAACCAACCAAAAAAGAAATATATAAGGACTAGAACAATTTAGCACACTATCTACAACATTACCAAACACAATATATTAGCAGACAAATGAAGGAACCACGCCTTTGTTGATTCAGGGTGTTCCACAGGATCCAGGCACACCATGCATTTCGACAGCGTCGCCGCGGTAATAGAACATTTATCGGCTGCTCTTGTAACGGCACGGAGCTTGAGAATGCGTAAAAGATGACTGCAGTCATTGCACACGCCTAACTCATTGCACACCAGCTATTTCGTCAGTCGCGGTTTGCGCAAGTAGATCGAGCAGGCAAGCTTTGTTTGTGCTTCATACGAAAGTGCTGGGAGTGAAGCTAGCTGGTGCTGGTATTGCACTTTCTTTCTCAAAGCTCTAACCAGACAGGGTTAGCACGAGCGTGGTCGCTAACAACTGAACGAACGCGACCTTGCTTGAACGCGACCCAAGATAATCGTCTCGCGTGAACGAACTGCCGTGAGCCGTTATAATATCTATACTGCGGAGAGCTCCTTTAGGGCAATCAATCCTCTTCTCTATCGACTAATACAGTATACAAGTAGGGTCGTTACTTCATCAGTTCGTGTATAAATAGGGAGCAGAGAAGAGAGCATCAGGCGTTCTGTGTTGCGCCATGCTGTTGTCTGTTCTTCGCCGTATTGAAGTGCCCTTAGCACTGCCTCAGTCTGGCGCACGCACACATACTAGAGACAGAAGCTAAAGTACTGTTTGGTGGTGTGGTCCTGAGTATATGCTCATGTGAACTTAACGTAAAGGAGGGAGTGCTAGGTTGCGCCTAGTTATTATAACGACTGACTAACTATCCCAACAACGACTTCCAATAACCCTATCCTTTGATCCCACGGCCATAGAGCTTCCTATAAATACGCTTTAGGGAACTTTGCCTCTAGTCTCTAAGGGAGCTGCAACACACGGTGTTTCAATGAGCATGGGAGTGATGGGTAGCACACAGATTTGTCTCATCTTCGAACTTTCGGCTCCTTTTGGATTCGCGTGGATTGCAGCTGCTTTGTTACGAGACAACAACCAGCAAATGATCAGCAGTTGCACTTCGATCACCTCAAACTTTTAGGCTCACATATCAAAATCGGGTCATGAAGCTCACAACAATCCAACATTTTAATCCGGAACAAACGAAAAAACGCAGCAAAAAAGAAGCCAACAAATGCTTTCGAAGCCGCAAGCACGAAGACTCGGCTACTTTGTGCACTATACCCATCATTTCCATGGTGGCTGAACGATTTCAGCGTCATAGTCCCCTCTAGATGATTTAGGGAACTCTTCAACCACGACAAGCGCAATGCGCGTCTTGTCGCATACTAAGTGGTTCTGAGAGAGAAAGGAAGAGAAAAGTGAGCCCCGTAACTGTCTGCTTCAGCGAGCGACACCTTAACAGTAGCTCACAAGGGATGGGGGTGAGGAGGGATTAAAAGGATAGGAATAAAGGTGTAGACAGAGAGAAAGAGGCGTGAGGCGGTAAGCCAGAGAGCGACGACATATCGAGGGGATAGGAGAGATAGAAAAGATGGAAACACGGCCACTGGAGTCCGAGCTCGGGGCACCACTTGCGAGAGCTCTTGTCGGCGTCAGTAGATGGCGTAGAGCAAGTCCAGTCGGTCAGAGCTACACTGTCGTCGAAGGTCGTCGGCGTCAGGAGATGACGTAGGGCGAGCCCAGTCGGCCACAGCTACGCTGACGGCGGAGATCACAAGGGCACAACCGGTCGGCACCGAATCCAGCAAGCGAGTTCCTTGTCGCATACTCACTGATAGTGAACACGACCCACGCGCTCTCGCTGACCATTCACCATGACTAATGATCTAGATGCGCCATACGTCAGTGCACGTGTGAGCCAGATGGACACCGGCTTGAGAAGGCTGCAGGAGGCCAAGACTTAGGAATCGTGCAATGCACACCATGCTATACGTTCACCTAATTGAAATGCTACTCTGCGCGTTTGAAGCATGAAAGCGAAAATCCCCAATCTCACGCTGACGAGATAATGCGCCAGCTTATACGACGGCGCGGATTTATTTTTTGGACGTTCGAGTAAGATTTCAAGAGCAGGGCAGAAGCGAACTATGCGCTCTCTCATTTGCAAGACATGAAGTCCAGTTACAAACGGCGAAGCCCGATGGGAAGAATTCGTGCACACTATAAGATGTACTTGCATTCACCTTAATTTTTCGGAAGGTTATCGAATTTGTCTATGACTACGCTTTATGTACTTATGGCCGTCCATGTGTTCGTACGTGTGCCCTCTTATTATAGTGATGCAACATTGAAAAGCTTGGATAACTTAAACCCCCCTGTCTACGCTCCTTTCTTGAAGTTCTACAATTCATGCAAATTCTTGTTAACTTTAGCATCTCACTTCAGTTAATGTGTGACCTCGCCAGCTGTCGAACCCTTCTTCTCCGAATCCCTGATAGAAACGTTACAGACTGTATCTACCTGAGTCAGCTCCGCAGTCTGCAGGTATACTTTCATTTATGCTTTTCTTAAGTCTTGACATACTGCACACGTGTGATTGTTGTTTGTTTTGTTGCTTTTCGCCACAGGCTTAATTCACGGCCACCTAATGAATTCCACAGCACTAGGCGTAAGGTAATCAAGGGTCTGTGTTCAAGTATCCTCGGGCTGTTGCATACAGAGCAAACATGGACTTCAGGAGTCGGTCTCCGAAATTGAATACACTTAAAAGAGGCTGCTTCCGAAACCTGGCTTTCTTGGTAAACGTGGTATGCTTGCTTTTCCGTAAACACTGTTGGCCTCGAGATCTTGCAATGGCGCCCTCTCGCGTGTGACGTTAGTTTGTGGACGCCGCTCTTAAACGCGCTGCAGCAGCCGGTGCTCCTGTGCGCAGGTCATTTGCTTCTGGCGGGAATATTCTCGAACGAACAGCCTCACGATTGTCAACGAACGCCCACAACTAGTATTTTTAGTGCAATTAGGAATTTCTTTTAGTTGCAGCTCAATCAACAGGGCCAAGAAACCTCCCAAACGGGCGATGACCACGCCGATGCGATGTGTTTCGAAATTTCAATCAACGTGCCTCTCTCCGGCTTCTGCAAGCACGTACTATAGATGTAGCTTGTGAAACGTTACGGTGTCTCATCAACGACGTGGTGGCTTATGACGCAGGGCACGTTATTGAATGTGCGTAGTCGATGCCGTAAATGGAGATCGCATCACCGTCACGGCTCTGGTCCTGCGTGTACGTGGACTTGTGAACCCGCCACACGACGTCCCCATGGTGATCGAGTGATGTGCAATGGTAAAGTATTGATCTGTGCCTCAGTGGGCTTCGTCCGCCCATGTGAAGGACGTTAGCTTCCACAACAATCCTAAATAAAAGGGTACGCCGGCCCTTTTCATTGGGATATTTCTTTCTGAAGTGCAATGATAGTGACAGCGAACAGGAGGATATGTGTGAGAATCACTGATTTCTGCCATTCTGGCATTCGCAAACAACACATGAGATCATTATTGCAGAGCAGCTGTTTAAGTTACTGTTTTCGCAGTCAGTCGACCGTTCATGGCATCTACTAGAAATGCAATGCCGCATCAATTTACCAAATTTGATATAATCGTGCCTGGAAGGCAGTTATCGTCAGCAGGACGCAAGCCCGTGATGTATAGCAGTAAGAGGAGTCTTGAGGGGCAGGTGCTGGTTTGACTCGGCAAGGGGGCAAGTTCCGCGACCACTGGCCAATGCAAATGAGTGCTTTTGTCTCAGTAATGTTTGTTCAGTGAGAGCGACATCACGAAGCAGCTCATAATATTACCACACTTGCATGGCCGTCGCTCGAGAATTAGAATATAGCAAATACTTATCTCTGATTGTATATACCGCGCACAGGGCCACATATATTGTGTAACAATATAATAACAATATAATAGTAACAATAACAAATATAGTAACAATATAATATAATAACAATATCCTTTAGTGAATGTGCACTAAACAGCGACCGCAGGTGTCGCTTACGAATGTATAGTAAGCAGTGTACTAGGCGCGTGCTTGTATTGATCAGTAAACGCACGTACAGCCGCGGCCACGTCTGTGTATAGAGCGCGCAAGCAGCGGGCTTTTACTCTGCGAAGCGACAGCTTGAGGCAGTTCCAGGCTCTGACGGGGTGTATCAGTAGCATTCGTGGCCTTGTAGTCAGGCTGACCACGTCAGAGCCCGAAACTGCCTCAAGCTGTTGTTTTGCAGAGCGAAAACCGGCTCCTCACGTGCTCTACACAGGCGTGGCCGTCGCTGTGCGCCAACCAAATAAAGTTGTAGCCTGAGATGTCCTGCGCCACTCAACTACGCTCACGAGGTGCGCTTGGGAGGCGCGTCGTCGGCTCCCTGTCTGGGGGCCTCCGCCCGCGGTAATTTTGGGAGGGCGCCTCACCTGGTCTACGTCTTCTGCGCCTTTAGCCCGCGTGCATTGAATAGCTGAAGTACTGGCGTGGCGCTTTAAACACGGCTGCAAGCTTAGCGAAGAGTGGCGCGTAGGGCGGTTACAGCAAAAGTCACTGTCAGCGAAGTGCTTGCTACACACGGTCGATGAAGTCATGGGGCGCTTTCCCTCTCTGAGTTTGAATATTCTCTTCTTCTCCAGCTTGGGGTCTTTAGGAGAGTTGTAAAAGCTAATGCCATTTTTTATGGGTGGTACGTCATATTGAGGCACAGAGCAGTAATTGACCGATGCGCAGCGCTCGCCCAGGACACGAGCGGCCGCAGTCTTAAGAAACAAATCGCTGTGCTTTTAAAGTAAGCGTTAAAAGCGGACACCCACGGTTGTTAGAAATGCGTCGGTAGCTACCTGATACAAGATACCGGATGAAATGCTTCTTTGTCAAGTTTTACCACGATGGTGGTTTCTATACGGCACCGCCCCTCGAAAGAGCGCGAATCCTCGAACTGACGTCATACAAGCCTGGTTCGCAGCGCCGCCACCAGTCACACACGAGGCCAACACGCTAAAACGCAGAGTGATCCATGTTCACACTACTCATTGTTGTTGTTTTAAGTAAAGAACATGGGCATCGCTTGTGACCAATGCAATCACCTTTGGGCAGGCCAGCCAGTCCAGAGGAATTCCTAATATGCACAATTGCCACCCCCCCCCCTCAGTCTCGTTAAGTTGCTCTGCAGTAAATATCAAAGCAGACGAGTACTTCGCATATTTTCCTTAACTTTCCCGGTTATATGCCAGTGAATTAAAAGGGCCGAGACAAGCTTTACAGGTGTACTTTTTTAGTTTGGTTCATACGCCGTAGAAGTTCAACACAGCGTAGCAAATCGTGGGTGCATTCAGCGAGTGAATTTTTGGGCCGTGGTTCCCATATTCATGCAGCTTTTAGAGAGAACGTGAAAAGGTACGTTTGAGCTCCATACGGACGGTGCGATACAGGTATGTAAAAAAATAACTAGGAGGGGGTGTCACGTGTAAATTTTGAAGCACAGCCAAAATAAATGAAATAGGAGCATGCTGGCAATCCTATCGACAGTATCGAGCACGAGAAAGAATTGACTTTGGCGCAAGTTCATTCGCGGCCGCTGCGCGTTTGTGATTTTCTAAGGCGAAATTCGTAGATGCCTCACTCACTGAAAAATTCAACTGTCGCTGTCAGCGTCCCCCGGCGTCAGTGACTGGGGATGCAAAAAACCTTGACGTGACGACGTGACTGAATCAAGAACAGAAGCCCCCCAAAAAAAATTCCGCCCCCCTAACCCCTAAGAGCAAGCATAGTCAAAACACAATGCATATGTTCCCTGCCTACCTGCCCTCTTGAAGAAACTGTGGGTGACCCCCCCCCCCCCAAGTCAAGAAATCCTGGCACCGCCCCTACAACACATAGCGTCATGATGACGTTAAAGATTGCCAAATTTTGTTACCTCCTTATGACGTCCTCATGAGGTCACTGCAACTACACGTGATGTCACGTCACAAGACATCCTCATCACATGGCATCGTAGCCTTACACGATCAAGGCAACAGAATCGAAAGTTGGGCTAGTTGGATATGCATGGTATAACTGTCAGTTCAAGCGCACGAATAAACAGAAAGGAAGCGCTTGTCCACTCTTCCTTTCTGTTTATTCGTGCGCTTGAACTGACAGTTATACCATGCGATCAAGGCGGCATAACAAAAACCAAGTGATGTAGTACCTCCGATCTCGGAGGCAGTGCAAGACCGCGTTTGCTTCGGAAAATTTTCGAAGGGTGGTGGAGCAGAATGAGTACATCTAGATATATCGACTCAGAAGAAAAAGAAGACCGTAGCCTCCACCTTTCAGTCGTCTTGGGTGAAAGCACGAGAGACCCATGAGCTTTGTTGTTGTTTTTCTCCATCAGCGAATAAAAAATGAATATTAATCAGAAACATGGTGGTAAATCTGCCAAAAGTACGAGGAGGTGGCTGCTTCAGAGTAGGTTGAGTTGTGGACATTGGCGGCCGGGCTTTTTCTTAGCGTTTCGTTTTATTTATTTATTTTTAACTTTCGTGTACAGGGCCACGTTTCTCTCTCCCGAAAGTGAGACGGCTAGCTTTCGACGTTCTATAATTATTTCTCGAATAGCTAGCCTGTAGGATGTGTTCGCCTATGGACCGAATTCCGAAAGCCGTCTAAATGAGTTCAGGTCAACAACAAACCTCAGCAGTTCAGCCATAGCAGGACCAAGTTTACTTAAACCATTTGATGAACCGGGCCCGCCGAGCTAAAGGCGTTCTTTGGGCAGGGACCCTCCGTGGGATGATGATGGTGGTGTTCAGTTTACCATAATTCATCACCTCAATCTTGAAAACTGATATCGTACTATTGTACCTCGGACAATGCTATCTTAATGGCCATTCTGTACGTGAGTCACGGCAGTACCTTTCACCTCCGTTGGGTCCATATTTACTCGGCGTTAATAAACGTGAGTGAACCAGCCCTTGGTAATGCACCACCTCCGAAAAGAAGAAAGGACGCTGACGCGATGGCATCTCGAGAGATCTTTAAGAGGCTTTTCCTGGGGACATAAAGTATGATATTGTCATCTCCTGTGATCTGTCATGTCGTTGTTGTGTTAATATGCCACGCGCATCTACAATCTAGTTACGCGTTTATTCTCCCTAATTAACCCGGTTAGTTGAGGTCATTGACAGAAAATGGCGCAATTATTGTGCGGCAAATGTTTGTTTTATCATGACTAAAAATAAGAAGACGACTTTAAAGAAGGCCAGAATGGTATGTGGTCAGGTAATGTTTAGAAAAAATAATTAACGATTTCGAGTACTTCGTACTCAACTATGGCAGAGCACTGAGCCGTCCCGCTAAAATCACTAGCAGCAGGTGAAAACGAGCTAACACCTACCAGTGGTACCAGTGATACCAACGCGAGCATGACGTAACGGGGACAAAATTAAAGTAATGGTCAAAAATAGACAGTGCGTAGCCTCTTCAGTTCTTTCAATTGAGCCCAAGCTTGAGGTGGGCTCACTTACACTAGAATTAGGGGCACCATCTAAAGCCGTGAGTACGAAAGGAATTGACACAGCTATTTATCCTAAAGCAACTTTTTTTAACTCATTCAACTGTATTGATCCCTCACAACCCCACACCATGAAAGCTTTGTGCATCTCACTCGATTTTCGCCTGTCTACGAGATCACAAGCATCGCAATCTTTCTGAACGTCGCGGGCTTTCGCATCACCTCAGCATCGGTGCACCTTTGACAAACGAAAATAGGCTGAGCATGGGCGGTAGGGAGAGGACAAGGGGCATGAAGTCAGCCCAAAAATCGGCAATTAGCTGGTGAGGGATGGGGGGGGGGGGGGGGGCTGCGACGAATACTTGCCGCCTTGAAGGGGATCCCTGGGCACGCCTATCGTCATGAAATCACGTCGCCATGTGAACATTGTTACTTGACGACATAGCGATGTCTTGGTGTCACAAATTTTGGCGACCTGTGCCTTCTTTTTGACGTCATCCCACGATGACGATCATTTACATCATTCGGGTTGATGCCTACGCCGCCTATGGTCAATTTTTGCGTCTAAGGCTTTCGCTTTGATAAGGTTCCACCATTGGGTACCCCTACAGCAACGGATACGAAAGCACCAGCCGTTCGGTATTGCAAGAAGCCAGTGTTTGCTTCCTTCCACATACACCCCAAGCAAACCACCAAAAATCCAGAATGGTGTGTTTAAGAGATGGACAAGGAGAAGGAGGAGAAAAACTTAATTTATACCAAGAGGGTAAGGTGTGTTGGTGGAGGCAGCAGAAGAGCCTACCCGGCATAGGTCTCCGCTACCCTGTTGGCCCAATCCAGGATCTGGTCCTGGACCTCGGGCGCTGAGCTGCCCATAGCAGCCTCCCACTGCTCCTTAGAATTAGATGATGGGTTCCGAGTACACACTCACATGATATGGTCTAGGTTAGCTTTTTGTTGGCAGAGAAGGCACAGAGGGGAGGGGTATATCGCAAGGTATATAAGATGGCGCAAAGATGGGGAAGAAAACTTACGGCTCTGTAACTGCAGCCAAAGTATTTGGGGGTAGCGCGAAGCCCCGTGGTGTAGGGGGGGGGGGGGGGAGGGTACATGGCACGTTGTAGGCGGCGGTGATTTGTTAAGTCATGGAAGGTCAAAAGACGATCTCTCACACGGAAAGGGGCGGCTAAGTCTAAGATGCCATCAGAGGCCCACGCTCGGCCCGTAAGTTATTCCTTGAGCACAGGTATGAGCCGCCTCATTGCCACTCAAACCCACATGCACAGGCGTCCATATGAGAGCCACGTCTTGAGTAGGAGGATGTTTATTAAGAATTGAAAGGGCAGTTTGTGAGAAGCGACCTGCACTGAAGTTACGTATAAAAGGTTTGGAGTCACTAACAATCATAGTGATATCGATCATAAATAGACCTAATGCGGAGGCAGTCTCCACTGCCTCCTCCGAGGAGTTGACAGTGATGGATGCCATTGTGAGCGCATTGCCATTAGAATGAACAGCTGAGAGGGCATATCATAAGGAAAATGGGTATTCTGCTGAATCGACATAGAGCACGTGATTGAATCCTTGCAATTTTTCTCTTTGGATTCGACGCTTAATATGATAAGTTAGGTGCATGTTTTTAGGAAGGGGCGGCATGAGTAATTCGTTGTGTTTGTGTTGGGGAATGTTACATTTAGCATTGGTGAGAGAGGTGAAGTCCATGCGGGTTCACGACAAAATGTGGTGGCCTGCGCTAGCAGTCGCGAGCATAGCGTATTGAACTTTTAGGTGGACTTCACGGGTTTCCGATAGGGTATTTATGACTCCTGTTTTGTGGAGTTGAGTGTTAGAGGCAACACATGCGGTGCCAAGTGCATATTTGTGAACTCTATGGAAGAGCGTGTTGACAAAGTCCCCCTTTGCTAATTTAAGGTGAATGTAAGAGAGAGTATAGGTGATTTTACTAATCAAAAAGCCTGTGTTACACGAAGCAGCTCCGACTCCCGCAGCCATTCATTTTTACCTGAGATTCTTCCTATAAGTTTTAGGGTGTTTTTAACAGTACTGCGTAAAGCTTCGAGTGGGTGCGTATTAAGTAGGTTGTTTTGGTTGGATAAATAAACCTAGCACATGAATGCGTGAGGCTCTAGATAGGAGGCACCTATTTATGCGAACTTCTACCATTGGAACGTGTTTGTTTCGACGGTGAGTTGACAGAAGTAATTGTGATCTGCTTGGGGTACATTAGAGATTCAACACATTGTGGTTATAAGAGGGAAACGAAGAGAAAAGTGATCCCCGTAACTGTCTGCATCAGTGTGCGACACCTCAACAGTATCTCACAAGGGATGGGGGTGAGGAGGGATTAAAAGGATAGGATTAAAGGTATATATATGGAGAGAGATGCGCTAGGACAGCGAGTGACGACATAAGAGAGATAGTAGAGATAGGAAAGATGGAAACACGGTCACAGGAGTCCAAGGACGGGGCACCACTTGCGAGAGCTCTTGTCGGCGACAGGAGATGGCGTAGGGCTAATCCAGTCGGCCAGAGCTGTGCTGACATCGTCGTAGGAGACCAGCGGCAGGATGTGGCGTAGGACCAACCCAGTCGGCCAGAGCTGCGTTGTCGTCGGAGATCGCGAGGGCACAACCGGTCAGCACGGAATCCAACTTAGATGTAATGTGCCAATCTGAGCTCCCTTTCAACAATAAGGTGATATCATCGGTATAGATGGAAACGTTCAAGCCGGAGAATGGTGGGTATAGATAACATAGCCAGGTTAAAAAAAGTATTGGAGACAGCACTGACCCTTGAGGTGTTCCGAACCTGCTTAGTGTATAAAGTGAGGAATGTTCTGGTCTGGATGTGAATGTAGATGTGTGGTCTGTGAGGAAGCTTCTGATGTAAGAGTACAGTTTAGGGCCGTAAGAAATGTGCAACAAAAACCATCTTGCAGATCACTGTAAAAACTGCGAATGCTACCTTGTGTTTAGCCCCGCCGTGGTGGTCTAGTGGCTAAGGTACTCGGCTGCTGACCCGCAGGTCGCGGGATCGAATTCCGGCTGCGGCGGCTGCATTTCCGATGGAGGCGGAAATGTTGCAGGCCCGTGTCCTCAGATTTGGGTGCACGCTAAAGAACCCCAGTTTCCGGAGCCCTCCACTACGGCGTCTCTCATAATCATATTGTGGTTTTGGGACGTTAAACCCTACATATCAATCAATACCCGGTCTTTAAAGAAACAGAAATATTAATTCGACATAAGGATCACCTGACATGTGAGATAGTGGAATTATACTACACCCGAGAGAGGGGACATCACTGTGTTAGCCAACCCACGATTGTGCTGCCTGATAAAGAATACGCGTATTTCAACACGTAGTGCTTGAGAAATATAATAAATCACAAATAACAGAGACAATCTTGTAATCTGGATTCGAGTGGTTTTGTTGCACCCTGTTATGTTGCACATGCGCGAAGAACCATGTAACCGCTTTAAAATGCATTTCTTTTTACTAATAAAACTTCAGTTGTGAGAGCAAGCGCTGTCCTTGTCAGCCTCTTCTGTCCGTCTGTTTTTTTTGTGTGTGTGTGCGCTTGAACAAAATTTTCAATTATAAATTATGCAAGAGTCCGCGCAATGAATTGTTGTTTCGATCGCCACTAGATGATGCCAAAAGGGACTGGTTGGTCTCGCTCCCGTTTCAACGCGCTGCAAGGAGCCGCGGGAGCGTGTAGGCCATGCGCTCGCGTGTTCCCTTTCATAAGAATTGACAGCGTGCTCCTATGATACAGCCGCCACGTCGGGTTAACGTCAATTGTAGTTAAGCGTCATTCGCTGAAGTTGATTATTGTAGTAGTGTGCAGGGCTACAATCCTCGTGAGCACCATCAGCTTACCGCTTCTAATGTTGCTAATATTCATGTTGCTGGTGGCGTCATTACGCGACTTCAAGTAACTGGTTATATAAAACATATGCTGCTGTTTAACGTGTGCCTGTGCGTGCATTTGTACATATCTGTAGTGCCACTGTTAACGGTTGGCGCAATAAAAAAATTACAACACAGTCAACTCCCATCCGCATGCTTCGAATATACCATCGATTCCGAAGGTACCGTCCTGGTCGAAAGTTCCCAGGCCACGCTTCCACATAAATACATGGCATAGTGGCCTGCGAACTTTTGACCCCACTGTACGTGGGATCTGTCGAATTTTTTTCTGTCTTTTCTTCTTCTTCCTTTTTTACCATTAATTACTCATGCATCACATTTTCTCGTCTTTTATAGTAATGCTTCAAAGTAGTGAACACCACACTCGAGCAATGGCGTTAGTGTAGTTGTGTCCTATCGCCTGCGCAGTTTTATTTCACCGGACTCTCCGTTGAATATGAGATAATGCGTACGGCAGCCGTGACCTAAGTGCTGATACCGGGATTATCGCCCCGCCCACCTGAACACGTGTCGACTACCTCGCTCAATCTTTAGAAATCGCTTGCCTTGTTCACAATGGACTTATGTTAAAGCTTCCCACGATCTCTTTGTCAGAAATGTCTGATAAGAATGCCAGGATCACAAAGATGCGTAATTGAAGGGGTCAAAGAACAAGACCAGGAGACGTAATATAGTACTGAGACGAGGCGATGTAATTATAGCAAAAGTAAAATAAGAAAATATCCCGTATATATCTCCTCACAACGCAGAGCAATGAGAGAAAATTATCCCCTGAGGCAGATGGTCGACTCAAGACGACGGCGATCTTGTGATTGCAAAGAGAAGCGCGGCATATTTTGGACGATTAATTGGTCACGTTCGCATTATGACAAATGCTGCAGTTTTTTTTTTCTTTACTTCAGTACCCTGGCGACTTTCAAATGGTTGCTTAACGGGTCATTAAGCGGGCCGAGCTCGACCTAAACGTCTCGCTAGCTAATTTTTGCCCGAATTACACGAGCCATCATGATGCTAACATTCCCTCAAATAGAACGTATGCAGATATCCGTAATTAGAAGCGGGACTAGGAGCATACTTTTCTTGCTTGTTTTGCAAGTACTAGCTAATTCTTATCAGATAACTGTAAAGTTTTGATACCTTGCGACATTCCTCAGCAGCCCACTACAGGACTCTAGTGCATGTTGCTCTTGACTGCTGCCAGAAGATCGTGGGAGCGAATAGCGGCAGCGCAAGATCTAGAGCAAGAAGAGGTCAAATGCATGTAGTCCTCGAATACAGAATGAGGTGGTGCTGATTCATTGGATGCTTTTGGGCTAAGTGTGCGAAACTGCTACAAATATGCTAACGATGAGGGCTAGACCGGTCATTTGACGCTATAGCTTATGACCCAGTAAGAATAATCGCGATGTACAGGGAGTAAAAGTTCCCAGGCCACTAATTTATGTATTTCTGTGGAGCATGGTCTGCGAACCTTCGACCAACAGTGCACCAGTTTGTGAGAGTGCGAACTGATGCATTACGAATGGCACAAAAAAACAAAGATGACATCGAATTTATTAGAAGTAGCTTTTAGTACGTGCAATACTTGTCGCAGGCCTGTCATAGTTATTTGCCATTACAGACATCTCACGCAATTCTCTCAAAACGCTTGGATTGTCGTTTTCGGTAAAATATTTGTTCCACAGCATGCACGCAATATATTCCAGCGCCGGAAACTCAGCCATTCGGCTGTGTCTTGAAGACGGCGGCTGCTTCATCCGTGGACTGCGAAACCGGCGGCTTTATTATTTGTGCCTAGGTGCTCATGGAATCCCTCCTTCGCACTAGTCCTTCTCGCCAGCACCCCAGATAACACGATGGCCTAGAAGCCGCCGATGCGGGGCCGCCATCCGTGCACTTTCAGGGTAAGCGCAAAGATTGCCATCGTCGGGTACGCTATTTCCGTCCCTTAACTTGGGTACGCCAGAAGACGGCGCATGATGCTTGCACAGTGGTGATGAACGATGACGCAAATATTTGTGCCCACTATTTTAAACCTTCCTAATATTTCAGCGCCATGAAACAAATACATTGAACCCCGTGTTCACGAGTGCTCGCCGACTCAAATTACGTCATTCACTTGACAGAGTTGAGCACTGCAGGGAAATGACGCGGCGCTTCACAAGAATCGCTGCCGATTATCGCTGATATGCATTGACTTGCTCTGCCTAGCGACGGCGCTCCCATCGACTTTCGCAAGCAGAGGTGAAGCGTTGTGGGAAGGGACGTTCTAGAATACGAGGCTAAAGGAACGAACGAGTTCCGATGCCAGGGTGCCACAGTGCTGATTTCTTTTCTTGAAAAGCTTTTCCATTTTCGGAGAAGTGTGCGCCGCTCAGGCAGAACCGCGTGTTATTCAAAAGTGTACGGCTACTCAGCAAGATGTGCGCGGCGCAAGAATCACGCGGACTCGTTTCATAGTTCTGTGCAGTGAACGCGAAGCGACTTTCCAAGAGTCGGTGCTGGCTAAAGCGTTGGATCGCGGTAAGTGCGACACGTCTTATAGTTAACAGCCAACAGCGCTGTGATGCATGTCGTCTATGATTTGCTGGTATGGCGGCGGTTACGTGTTTGCTGCCTACGTTTAAAAGAGCCGAAAGTCGTGACGCGGCCTTCCACCTAAAACATCGACAAACGTGCTTTTGCGTGGCTTGGTTTACAACCCATTACTCAAAATAGCTCCCAGAAGAATGCCAGCGTACTGTACGTATCATTGCGCTGGAAGTCGATTATCTGCTAGGTTTCTTCGTAAGTAACTCGCGCATTGAAGTTCTCACCCTTAAACGTCAAGTTATAGACATAGACACGCTTGAAGTCAGTGATTGTGTCCAAACAGATTTGTGTGTTGCACAGGAGCGTGATTATGCGTCCTGGTATAGTTAGGCCATGTAACAAAATAGGTGCATGCATCCAAGGTTATAGAGAAGGGACATGTTTAGAAGTCTATCTGCACGCGTTTTCACTCATTGGTACCCAGCCCGGGCTGTGGTGTGATCCCACTGAGAATATCGACAACAATATTATCAAACATATCCACACTTTGTGCGTAGTTATTCCGTCTAACAAACTACTTTTGTAACTAATATATCCTCAGGGCTAACGTCGTCCACACAACGGCATATTTTTAGGGGCGAAGCTCCTTATGCCGTCACCCATTCGTCTCCCGTTATCGTTTGTAACCACCTGCGGCACATACCCGAGAGAGCGGGTACATTGGATACTCTTCTAGGGGCGAAGCTCCTTAAGCCGTGGGTCGTGCGTCCTCGATGTATGTAGTAGGTAGTCACCTCTCATTTAGTTATTGGACTGTCTGCTAGATGACGTACTTGTATATAATGAATATATGATGAAAAGATGCGAGATGGTGCACGGTACTTGGAATGTTCACTGGACAGACAGACAGACAGACGGACGGACGGACGGACGGACGGACGGACGGACGGACGGACGGACAGACGGACAGACGGACAGACGGACAGACGGACAGACGGACAGACGGACAGACAGACAGACAGACAGACAGACAGACGGACAGACAGACGGACAGACAGACAGACAGACGGACAGACAGACAGACAGACAGACAGACAGACAGACAGACAGACGGACAGACAGACGGACAGACAGACGGACAGACAGACGGACAGACAGACGGACAGACAGACAGACAGACAGACGGACAGACGGACAGACGGACAGACGGACAGACGGACAGACGGACAGACAGACGGACAGACAGACGGACAGACAGACGGACAGACAGACGGACAGACAGACGGACAGACAGACGGACAGACAGACGGACAGACAGACGGACAGACAGACAGACAGACAGACGGACAGACGGACAGACAGACGGACAGACAGACGGACAGACGGACAGACGGACGGACGGACGGACGGACGGACGGATCAACCCACGGTTGGACGGACTGATGGTTACACGAACGGATGGACGGACGTGTCACCCGACTCGTCATCTTTGAGCCCGTGAATATGCTGTAATTTTTTTTTAATTCGGTAATTCCATGAACCCTCGAAATCGACGTTATGCGAAGGAAGTGAAGGGAAGGTGACCATGTCGTAATTTTCTTTATTGAGTGGCACGTCATGAAAAATAACGCTAAAGGCATGTGTAAACCTTGCGCGCATTGACATATGTTTACCAGTTGCAGATACTTACATAGCCAGTTGTTTGAACTTGTGCAACGATACCAACAGAAACATGAGTATTAGCACTACCACAAGCGATAAGTTGATAAGAGCTGGTACTCTCGAAGATGGCAGCCCTAGAACGGCTATCAATTCAGCGAATGTCACTTACTACAATTGAGGTTAGGCTGGCATGACGGCTGTAGGATAGTACATATGTAGTGTCTATAAAATTGGACAGTGAGCACTGCTTGCAACCACAATTGGCATTTCACAAACATCACGGTCAATTAAAAAAAAAAGACGTCAGGTCTGTGCGGTAGGCGCCACACAGTCGCAGCGAAAGCTATAGAAGAGCGGCCTTTTAGAGCCTTTTCAAAACACTCATTGCGTAACTACTGCAAGCACACTTGGTTGATACCCACTAGGGCATTAATAATAAACTTTTGGTTTGTAGGCCGGCATTCGCTATGCTATTTTTAGTCATTCTTCTGAGAAGCGTGGTATCCGCTAAACACTTGCTAAGAATTTTGTGCCAATTGTCCATGCAGTGGATGACGACGATGAGGAATTATGGCTGAAGTGGGTATGCGCCACAGTTAATAGGAAAACAAGAACAAGCTTTTGTAATGGGTTAGAGCATTGGACGGCCCACTCGTTACGCTAATCGCATTGTGCGACGACTAGTTGCTCTTTCTCTGTTGTAAAACGCTGTATAAGTCGTAATAACAGGATTGCTTTCCCGACATCAAGCCTGGGTAAGGCAAGTTTGACAAGTCACAAGCACCGGAGTAAACGGTGACCCAACGTCAGTGACTAGGGAGTCACGCCGTCGCCGAAAGTCCATGCCAAATGGGAAGTGTCGCCGATCCCGATCTAGGAGGCTTGCTGGGGGTTCACGGGAAGCCTCAGCGCCAACTCTTGGGACTGATCAAGTGGGACGATAAGCGCATTCGAAGGTAGTCACCATGGCGCAGTCTAAGCGACTCATCTTCTCTACCTTGAACGTACGCGGCCTTAGGTCTTCGCAGAAACAGGCACAGCTCCGTAGACTTCTCAATCGGAAGCGTCTCGACTTTGTCGCCATCCAAGAGACAAAGATCGAGAGCGAGGAAGAGACCGAGAAGGCCCTGCGGTCTTTTCTGTCTCAGTTTAATGTGTGTGTCTCACATGCTAAAGGTTTATCTGCGGGCTGTTGGTTGTTTCTGAGAAAGAGCCTACCCTGTTCAGCATTCTGCACTAGTGTTGATGAAGAGGGCAGGTAAAAATATTGTGATTTTTTGTTGCAAGGAGTGCCATGGCGAATTATCAATCTATATGCGTTTAATGAGGTTCCGAAACGACTTGAATTATTTGAAAAAGTGCGTAATTTATTTGACGTCGACAGATGCATGGTACTTATGGGAGATTTCAACTGCGTATGTGAAGCTATTGGTCGTTATAATTCACCTGGAAAGAGAGACAGGAGTGGCGAGCTTTTATCCGGTATTGTAGATAATGCAGGACTAATTGACATCGGGGTCTCGAATCGGGCAACGGCATGTACAAGAGTACAAGGCAGTTCTCATGCTCGCCTTGACCGGATTTACGTGTCCTCATCACTCCTATCTCATAAAATGTCCTGCAGCACCGAAGCTGTATCATTCTCATTGTATTGTCATAGCGCAAATTGGAGAAAATCGTCACGGACAATTCCGTCCCCAGTGGGCCCTTTGGAAAATAAATGCGAAGCTCCTCTGTGATCAGGAATTCATGAATCGTGTCCAGATGGCAATGAGACAATCCTTTTCGATTGGTTTGCATATCTTCGCTGTTTTGGAGCTTTTTAAACAAGAAGTTCGTGCTATAGCTTTACAAATTGGGGCTGTTTAGTCTTCCTATAGAAAGAATTATGAAAAGATACTTGTTAAAAGTCTTTGCAATCTTTATGAGATGGAATGCGAAATGCCGGGAAAGTACATCAAGGACATTGAGAATATTAAGTGCCAACTACAGAGATATGATGCTGCTCGCTACCAAGGGGCACGTATTAGATCTCGGAACCAGCGCACCTTAAATTCTGAGCAACCGACGCACCAAGCTTTACTTGATGAGCAACGCCATGCGATTTCTAAAGTTATTCCAGACTTGTACTTTAACGATGTGCTCATAAAAGATAACTGAGGCATTACTTTGGCGTTCGAAACGTACTATAGCAGTTTATTTAGCTCTCCCTCTGATGATCTTGACGCTCACCTCAAGGCTAGTCTTGTTTCTCTTGTGAACCTCTTGAAGGACAATGATTGTGCAGTCATTAATGGGCCCATTACTATACAGGAAATCAAGCAAGCAATCGACAACTTGCCTTTCTTGAAAACACCGGGCCCTGATGGCATCTCAGGCGAATTTTACAAAGCTTTCAAGAAAACAGTTGCTCATATATTGCTGAATACTTTTCAGATGAGTTATGACATGGATACACTCCCACAATCTTTTTGCAAAAGTCACACTGTGTTCATACCGAAAACAGTTGACAAGAAAAAACTTCGCTTCGTCGAGGGCTACAGACCAATATCGCTGTCAAACGTGGACTACAAAATTTTCGCAAAAGTATTAGCAAATAGGTTGCAATTTGCTATGTCTATCCTCATTGGGTCTCATCAGACATGTGTGATCAGAGGTCGATCCATACAAACCAATATACATGTCGCTCGAACAGTGCTTCAATACTGTCATGGTTCCCAAAAACATCTTGCAATGCTACAGGTAGACCTTGCAAAAGCTTTTGATCGTGTTCGTCATTCCTTCCTTTCTTCTCTCCTCTAACAAGCTAATGTTGGAAAAGTTGTTCTTAAAGGCGTCAAAGTAATGCTATAATGAATGCTCAACTCGTGTGATAGTTAATGGTCAACTCTCCAAGCCAGTTTCTATTCGCTCTTCTGTAAAACAGGGATGCCCGATGTCACCTCTTTCATTTGCACTTTATCTAGAACCACTGTCCAGTTGCATTCGTGGCTTTAATATATTAGGCAGTGAGGTTAAAGTATTAGCTTATGCAGACGATGTCGCATTCTTTTGCACAGATAAACCAAGTGTCGAAAATGTGGTATATACTATTGAAAAGTTTGGCGTAGTACCAGGAGCTCGTTTAAATGCCTTTAAAAGTTTAGGACTGTGGTTTGGCTTGTGGGGTAGCACACCGAACCACTTTGCAGGGATTAATTGGACAAGAACTCCTCCGACATACCTCGGTGTACCATTGCATGCATATAGATTCAGTGCGAATTACTGGAAGGAACGCGTCCCTAAGCTTGAACGACAGGCCCAGACATGTGTTCCCTATCGACTTTCGATATTTGGGAGAGCTGAAGCTTGCAATACTTTCTTAGCGACAAAGTTTTACTATGTATTGCAACTTATTCATTGCGCAAGATTCTACATACAACGCTTTCATCGGATTTTCGCTACTTTCATATGGTCCTCGACTTTTGAGCCCATGTGTCGTCATAATATATTCAAGCCAGTTAGTGAGGGTGGGTTAGGACTAAAACACCTTTATCTATGGCAAATAGTGTCCCAATTCTTCTTTTTTCGAGACAATTCCCATCCTGCAATCCGTTCCTTCTTGCAGGTTACACTTGTTGATTGCTTACCAGATTTAATTGTTTCATCCAACTTCTTCTAACGCCCATGCTTGTGGGGATTCATGCAGGAAGTTTACCTCGCAGTTCAGTTACTTAAAGCTCGCTTTTCTGTAGAATACCTGTACACAGTATCGCGCAAGGTGCTGTATAAGGACCTACTGAGTACACTCTTCCCACTTCCATTGTACCACTCACTCTACTCCAATCTTCCAGGCCACGATGTGTTGAAGCGAGCGCGCAAAATGTACATTCCACCGAATTCAAAAACATTCTTCTATAAACTCCACTCTGAAACATTGGCGGTAAACGCATGGTTAGAAAGAAAGGGTATTTTCATTCCGTCTGTTAACTGCCGTCTATGTGATGTGCCGGAAACGATTGAACATTGCTTTGTTACCTGCAAAGATGCCATACTGTTTTGGGATGCCCTTCAGCGAGCACTGAAAAAAACGTTTCGTCATTAATTCTCACACAATACGTTATCTTCTACCAGCAGCGCTTGATGAAGTACCATATGATATGTTTTTCCTCATGGGTATGCACAGCTTGTGGAAGACACGAATGCAAGACCGCAATGCAGAGCCCACCACCTCTTCCAGCGCACACTTCATTCAAATGGCTATCCACGTCAAAAAAATATTCGACGAGCTAGACTTTAGACCGGAGTGGTACTCCATCTTAGAGAACTGTTACCTCACCCCTTTTTTGTTTGTATAACACGATGCGAAGAACTCTCCATGTGAGGAACTCACGCTGTGTTAGCCATTTAGTGTTTATGAGTAACGCTTGAGGCTTATTTTTGCGATCGGATTGTACTTTAGTTCGCTTTATTTTGTGTTTATTGCGCAAATACTTTATTAAATACCATTAAAAAAAGCACCGGAGTAGCTCAGTGGTAGAATACTGGGCTGGCACCCAGCGGACCCGGGTTCGAGCCCCACAGTGCCACTGGAGCTAGGTAATGCCTGCCTAAGGCACGTTTGACAACAAGTTACGAGCACCGGCGTAAGTTAGCGGTAGAATATTCGGCTGGCACCCTGCGGAACCGGGTTCGGGTTCAAGCCCCACTAGTGTCACTATAGTGCACGGTGTTTTTTTTTTAATTTCGCGCGGTGTGGTTACGGACGCCGGCGGCGGTGGCGGCGAACAACATGCATGATGACAACATCAATGCCATGCATGATGACAACATGACAACATGCCACATGTGGATGGATGGGTGGGTGGGTGGGTGGTTGGATACGCTCAATGTCGCCGAAGTTCGCCAAGAAATGTTTCGCGTTTAGTATACCGTTAACTTCACTGTTAAAGGATTTAAACGACGTATGAAAAATCAGTTCTGCTGAAATCAATCGTTTATTATTTCAAACCAGATTCACAAATAGAACATAAAAAACACAGTTCCTTTTTTTTTAATTTGCAAGCTTATACATTTCATATCTTGACTTCTTCTTGGAGACCTAAAAAACACAAATAACTTCTATGAAAATATTTCCGCACTTGTCTAGTACCTCGTTATCAGTTGATGAGAAAATTATTAGTTAAAGACGTCACACAATATTTCTGTACCTCACAAGCACATTAAAACCGCGCTGCACAAAAAATTACATCTTAAGACGCCATGAGTTAGCCCAACGAATTCCGCGAGAATTCTTTCAGGTAGTCGTAGGTAACCTAAAAATTTTTGAAGACGTGACGGGAGACTAATTCTGCAACCATCACTGCCGAGATAGGATTGTCTAAAATTAGCGCGCTAAAAGCGTTAACTATAACCGAATTGGAGACAAACGCGCTTTCTTTTTTGAATCTTTCTTACCTACAAACAGCGCAACAAAACCACGAGCATGGATGACTGCTGCCATCTGTGAATGGTCACAGAATGATCCCGCCAGTATAACATAGCCTCCGAGGCAAGCGCACGTTAACTGCCAAATTTTAGAGGCCACGCGAGTGCCCGGTTTAGCTATTGCAACACCTCCTGTGAGGCGCTGGCTACTGCGCCCCGTCACAGTGGTCTAGTGGCTGAGGTACTCGGCTGCCAACCGGCAGGTCGCGGGATTGAATACCGGCTTCGGCGGCTGCATTTCTCATGCAGGCGAAAATTCTGTAGGCCCGTGTGCTCAGATTTAGGTGCACGTTAAAGAACCCCAGGTGGTCAAAATTTCCGGAGCCCTTCACTATACTGCGTCTCTCATATACATATGGTGGTTTTGAGACGTTAAACCCCACATATAAATCAATCAATCAATCAATCAATCAGCGCTGGCTACTGCGTTGTAATCGTGGTAGTTTTAGAGACAACCTTTGTTCACTCCTCTTGGTGTTGCTAGAAAGTGGCATTAGCTGGCGCTAGCACTTAAGAGGGTAAAACCCAAATTAGCGTGATTGTCATATCATGTACTTGCTCTATTTTTCATAGTATGAGATTTAATACATCATGGAAGTAGTTTCAGGAGCACACTTAGCCCTACGTTTGGGAAATGCAGTTTGTTCAATTTGAATTCGCGTCCTTATTTAGACAGTGCACATTCATACGAGGGACGTAACGTAAACGTAGGATGTTCATTCAAAAAATAATTCAAACATTGTTATGTCTACTTTGAATAATACCACCTCAACATGGCCTAATATAGAAGACACAAGATGGGGGTACTAAGCTTACTTATAGCACCTCAATAAACTTTAACGGATCCCCGTGCTAGCAATAGGTAGTTAGACGCTCGTAATAAGGCCGTGTAACATTTGTTCAACAAGTTCGTTAAATCGATGCATGGCAAACAGTAACGGTGCGCAAAAGTTAGTAACCTTTCCAACCTTTAAGTATGCAATTTTGCGTAGCAATAAGGTCACACAATTTATTAAATGACCAAGAAAGTTAGTAACAGCTCCTGTTAATCTTTTCTTGTAGTTACAAGCTTCTTGTCTTTTCTTTGTTGCGTGGGCTTATTATTTTGTATGCGTGTTGTTCTGAGAGTCGTCGGGGTCTATCAATTTAAACTGACGCCATGCGGTCAATGACGCAAACACGTCATTACCTTCCCGCGAAGTGTTTTGTCTTTCGCCGCTCCTTAGAACTAGAAATAATTTTGTCCTTTTTGTCCTTGCCTTCTCGTCCACCACTCTACGTTATTAAGCTAGCCGTAAATGTAACTACTAGTAAGTATATCTCACTACTGACTGAGGACTACTGTATACTGCTGTATCTGTTTCCCAGAGTTTTAGTTACTACTCCAAAACACCCACAAAATATTACACAGCCTCAAAGGCAATGCCAGTCTATTATTTACCAGTTAGAAACTTTTTGCGATTACTTTTCATGCACTCAAACCAACCGTGACGTATACACTCAACGTAACAATTGCATAGAAGTAGCCGATCAGTCCGCAAAACAGGAGCGTAAAAATCGACAGTTGACAGGAAACGTCGAAGTAGGAATGCTACCCCTAGCAAAACTTCAACATTGCGGACAACTGTCTGCAGAAGTCAACATTGTCAAAATTGGGCGAGACAAGAAGAAGCTAGGAGAGAATAAACGCGTAAGAAGGAAGGCCATCCAGAGCGGTAAGCCGGCCTAAGCTCGCAAGGTACGAAGTTCAAAGCCCCGCCGTTTTTTTTAAACAACTATGCAGTTTCAAACAGCTAAGAGAGGGCCAGGTGAGATACGAGTAATGTGAAGTGGTGTACTGATAGGCGGTCAGGTGGTTTACTATAGTGCTAAGAAAGCGCAACAGAACCCCTTAGAGACAACACCGCAGCCTACCATGCTATTACAAAATTCGGTTTGAGTTTGGACATCTGCGTTTGGACGTCTGCAGTAACACGTCTACAGCTGCGAGCGCGAATTCAGAGAGCTGCCACTCAAGTTGCTATTTACCTCCGTCAACGAGGTCTGGAAATTTCCTCTGAGAAATGTGCACTAGTGGCATTTACGCGCAAACCAATGCATAAATACAGCGTTCTGATAAACAGCGAAAGAATACGTCACCTCCGATCATACAAGTTCCTAGGTGTTATAATTGACAGAGACCTCTCGTGGAGCTCACATGTATCATACATGAAAAGGCGATTGACAGGCATCTGTCATTTGTTCAAGTTCTTCGCTGGAAAGAACTGGGGAATGTCCACAACTGCTATGTTGCGACTATACAGGTTTCTTTTCCTTGGATTCCTTCGGTACAGCCTACCTGTGTTAACCAACGCAAGTAAAACAAGCATACGAATGCTTCAAAGTGTCCAGGCTCAAGCACTCCGGATATGTTTAGGCTTGCCCCAAAGTGCGTCAACAGCGGCAACTATCGCCATCACAAGGGACAACCTCATCAAGACCCACATTAATGTGGAAGTGCTGAGGACACATATACGACACCTTGCTCGAACCCCTCGACATCCCCTAGCCTCTCTACCAGTGGTCCGACCATGCACATCTTACTGCAAAACAGTGACCGCACATGGTGAGTCGATTCCAACTTCGTTCTCTCCTGCCGCTAGACCTGTGACTCCGCCATGGTGCCTCGCTCAACCAATGATTAATATTAACATACCTGGCGTCGAGAAAAAGGCCAATTTGTCGTCACCGGCTCTTAAACAGCTCACACTACTTCTCTTGTATGAGAAATATCAAGACTCCACACATATCCACACTGACGGATCGGTTCAGCCGGACAGCTCTACAGGAGCAGTAGTGATGCCAAGGTTGGCCACGACAATTAAATTCAAGACATCTCACGCAACAACATCAACGGCAGCAGAATTGGCAGCACTTCGTGCCGCGTTGCAATTTGTAGTTGATCAACCTACACGCAAGTGGACTATTTTCTGCGACTCGAAGGCGGCACTGCAGTCTCTACTATCAGCCTTACGCCGTGGACCACACGAGCAGCTGGTACTAGAGATAGCAGAGGTTATACACCACCTGACCGAGAAAGGGCACCAAATTACATTTCAGTGGTTGCCCAGTCACTGCGGAATCATCGGCAATGAACGGGCCGATCAAGCTGCCCGCTCAGCCCACACAGAAGATCATAAACTGCGACTACCACTTTCTAGGACGGATGCTGCACGAGAGCTCCGCAGATTTGCTCGCCGGCAAACCACATCGCAATGGAATCAGCCGCACTTCAAGCATGCCCGACTGTACTCGCTTGACCCTACGCTGAGTCTTCAAGTCCCGTCGAGGCTTCGCCGAGCAGACCAGACCCTGTTATGTAGGCTGTGGTTGGGCGTTGCATTTACCAACGCCTACGCTTTCCGCATTGGTATGGCCGACACCGCAGCCTGTGGCCACTGTGGCAAGGAGGAAACCATTCAACATGTTCTTTGTGAGTGCCTAGCGTATAGTAGGCGGCGACTATGCCTTCGCAGGGAACTCAACAAATTAGATGATCAGCCTCTGTCGGAGCAGGAAATTCTGCAGTATCGTCAGGATGCGACTTCACAGAAGAGGGCCCTGAAAGCGCTGCTGCACTTTTTGCGATTGACCGGCCTTGCTGAACGGTTGTAGCTGGGACGCCCTTCCTGTGTGTGTTTTCGTTTTTTTTTATGAGTGCGCGTGCGTTTTTTTTGTTTTTTTTCCTCTATCTAACCCCTCTTTCTTGCCCCTACTTCCCCACCCCCAGCGCTGGGTAGCAAACCAGATGCCAATATCTGGTTAACCTCCCGGCCTTTCCTTTCTCACTCTCTCTCTCTCTCGGTTTGAGTGCCGATTCCGGACCACTTCCAATCGTATATTTACTTGAAACGCATGATAAAAGATTCGTTTGAAAAAGAACAAAAATAAAGGGTATGGGGTGCGGCCTCACTGGCAACCACTTGCCGGTAACGCACTTCCTCACCAAAGCAGGATTGGCCACACTGGTGCAGTATTTGGCCACTACCTCCCATATGAACGCAGCAATTAACCCTTGCCCAGTTCCTAGCGACTGCAAAGCAACTGTCTAAGGCGATAGTAGGACCTGCGATGCAGCTGAGGGTGCTAAGAATCTCTAGTTTTGGACAGACCGTCATTGGAATCTGATCTTGGCTACATTGAACACTAGAATGCTGTCTAGTAGTCTAGCTGTGTTATTTGAGAAACTAGAGGGTTTTAAATTGAATGCGATAGGGCTCAGTAAAGTTAGGAATACACGTGAGGCTTAAACAGTGCTGAAGAATGGACCCATCCTATGCTACTGTGGATTAGTTGACAGAGGAGAACTACTGGTGGGGTTTCTTACACAGTATCGCTGGAAATATAGAAAAATACTATAGCATCTGTGAGAGGGTGGCATGTATTGTAATTAAGTTTAACAAAACGTATAAGCTGAAAGTGGTACAGGTCTACGCGCGTATATCGAGTCATGAGGATATTTGGTTGAACTCTTCTACAACAACGTAGAGTCTGCAATTAGTAAAGACAGTATACTGATGGGCGACAATATGGCCAAAGTAGGCAAAAAGCAGGCAGGAGACCATGTAGCACCCGCTCTGGAAATAAAAAATGGGAGTTATTAGTAGAGCTCGCAGAACATAATAGTTTACGGATCTTGAATACCTTTTACAGAAAACGGGGTGACCGCAAGTGGACATGGCGAAGTCCTAATGGTGAAACTAAAAAGAAGTTACACTTCATTTTGTGTGTACACCCAGGCACTGTAGAGGATGTAGAAGTAGTTGCCAAGATCTGATGCAGTGACATTAGAATCTTAAGAGTTGAATTCACCTAGAATTTAAAAAGTAAAGGCATAAACTGATACACAAAAAGCCAAATAATGAGCTAGCGGTGAGAGGGAAAGTACAGGAATTCATAGTTACGCTTCAGAATAGATTCGCGGCTCTAAACAAGGTAACCGGCGTTATCATGGACACAATGAACGATAATCTGACTTGTATTATTGAAGAGTGTGTAATTTACGTCGGAGGTACAACCACTAAACAGGACACTGGCAAACTATCTCAAGAAATGAAAAAAAATGTTATAGCCTCGTCGCTGGGGTCTACTGGCTAAAATACTCGGCTGCTGACCCGCAGGTCGCGGGATCGAATTTTGGCTGCGGCGGCTGTATTTTTGTTGGTGGCGAAAATGGTGTAGTATCGCGTGCTCAGATTTGGGTGCACGTTAAAGAACCCCAGGTGGTCGAAATTTCCGGAGCCCTCCACTACGGCGTCTCTCATAATCATATGGTGGTTTTGGGACGTTAAACCCCACAAATCAATCTATCGCGTGCTCAGATTGGAGAGCATGTTAAAAAAAACCCAGGTGGTCGAACTTTTCCCAGCTCTCCCCTACGGTGTCTCTCATGATCATATCGTGGTTTTCGAAAGTTCAACATCACATATCAATCAATTAAAAATATTATTAAAAGCCAACAAACCGTGAGAGCCTCAAATGCAACCGTGTAGCTTTCGAAGTTAATAAAGTGTAGCTTTCGAAGTTAATCAATAGGCGTAAGCTGCCGGCATCAGAAGGTATAACATGGTGAGAATTGAGCAGGGTTTCAAAAAGTGGCAGATGCCTAAAATCTGCGAAGGCCGACTTGTGTATAGGCTAAAATTGGATGTATGCATTGAGGAACAACGAAGGCAATGTCCTATTCAATACTGATAAGATAGTCGCGGTGGCGGAGTATTTCTACAGAGTGATGTACATTAGCCAAAACAACCAGGATGATATCGTGAGGAAGAATAACAGTGCAGCGGAATTCGATAACCTACCAGTAACGACAGGAGAAGTAAGGAGAGCCCTAGAAGTAATGCAAAGAGGCAAAGCTGCTGGTGAGGATAAGGTAACAACGGACCTCCTGAAAGATGATGGAGAAATTGTGTTAGAAAGATCTGCCACCTTATATACGAAGTGACTCTTGACGAGAAGGGTATCTTGAAAGAACGCCAACATGATGTTAATCCATAATAAAATAGATGTTTAGAACTTGAAAAATTACAAGCGGATCAGCTTACTGTTTGTTCTCTACAAACTATTTACAAAAATAATAGCTAATAGAATTAGGGCGCCATTAGAGTTCAATCAACCAAAAGACCAAGCAAGATTTCGTACAGGCTACTCCACAATGGATCAATATACGCGGCTCTTGCTTCTTGTAATCGATCGTCGTCGCCCGGGCCAGATGGTATATCACACCGCATATTGTGCAACCTCGGTGATCGCACACGTACTGCTTTACTGGACGAGTTTAATGAGTCTTGTCGAGCTGGAGCTTTTCCCAGATAATGGAAAACAAGCCGTTTGGTTCCAATTCTCACACCTGGAAAATCACCTCTAGAGCTGACGTCATACCGACCAATAGCGCTGGCTAGTTGCGTGGGCAAGCTGATGGAGATGATGCTTGCCATACTCGAGTGGTTTTTAGAACGATACAGAGTCTATACAGACGCCATGGCCGGCTTTCGTCGTCTTCGTACTCCCCATACAGAACCAGGTCAATGACAACGTATTGCCCTGTTTGCATACGTACAACACCAGAAAATGAACAGACGGCTAACTGTGGCATTTTTTTTTTGGGGGGGGGGAGGTTGTCAAAGGAGCATATGACAGCGTCACTCACGACGCCATACTTGACGTCCTCGAGTGGTTGGTTTGTGTGGGCGGTTGTAACGCTGAATCTGTTGCTAGCTGCATATGAGATCTTTGTTTGTGAAAACTGATGATGGGCCAAAATCTGAGCATTACATATGCCGTGGTGTTCGTCAAGGTGGTGTATTGAGTCCAACGCTATTCAGTTTTATGATCGGTCTCTTGGGAGGCATACCAGAGTCTGTGCAGATGATATTTTTGTTTGGACGTCAGGGGTAGCACATCCGTAGGTACGTGCGAGACTTCAGAAAGCAGCGAACCCCCGACTGTCTGCAGAAAGCAGAGCACCCAACTGTCTGCATCCGAGTGCGACACCTCAGCTTTAGCTCACAAGAGAATGGAATAAAATGGGATTAAAATGAATTAAGAGAGAGGTAAAGATTGAGAACAGGGTGGAAGATTGGGAGCTGGTTAGAGAAGTGCGTGAACGGGGCGCTGATCGGCAAGCGGTCGTTGAAGAGAGGACATCGCGAATGATACAACCGCCTGGCACGAAATTCACCAAGTGACTCACTTACATTTCCCAGAAGTTGACACTCAGCCGAGCGCCTGGTGTTTAGCCAAGTGTCAGATTGTTTCCCCGCTAGATGCTTAGCTTCATAACAGTTAAAGGGCTCCTAAACCACCTCGGAAAATACGCCCCGCTGTGGTGGTCGAAAGTGGCTAAGGTACTCGGCTACTGACCCGCAGGTCGCGGGATCAAATCCCAGCTGCGGTGGCTGCATTTTCAATGGAGTCGAATATGCTGTAGTCCCGTGTGCTCAGATTTGGGTGCACAAAGAACCCCAGGTGGTCAAAATTTCCTGAGCCCTCCACTACGGTGTCTCTCATAATCATGTGGCTTTGAAACGTTAAACCCCACGTACTCATCATCAGATTTCTCCAGAGAAATCGGCGGTAATTGCGTTCAAGAGGAAGGCAATGACGGCATGTCCTATTACCATCAATGGACAGATTGTCTGCTACACCCGAACACTCAAGTTCTTCGGGGTCCCCATTGATAAAAAGTTTTGCTGGAGTCGCCATGTAGTCACTCCTAAGAAGCATTAAGCAGCCATGTCCCAACTTTTTCGGGAAAAAAATTGATGACATATCCACGGAATGATTGATAAGTGGGCCAAGCTCAAGAGGGAGAAATGATCAGTAAACCGTAACTCTCCCGTGAAAAGTTAGCCTATTACATGATTAGAAAGACGTAAGACTGTGCATATATTATACAAATCAACTTTTTATTTTGTTTTTGTTCGTTTCCTGTTTTGTTTATTCGTTTCTTTTCATTTCTTCGTTGTCATAGCGGCTAGATTGCGAGGTCCCTTCATTATTACGGCTTTACGATCCGTGAAATGAAGCGAAAGAATTTCTTATACTGGTTGCACTGGGAAGTTTGCAAACACCAAGTCTATGCACGTCCTTTTGCGTGATAGATTGCATATGGATAGATCTGAGCGCGTATTTGTAAAGCATGTACTGCACGATGCAGTCACTGGCAATAAAGTCCGTCCGGCCATCCATTCATCCGTCCGTTCAATCGTCCGTGCGTCCATTGGTCCGTCAGCCCGTTCGTCTTTCCGTGCGTCCGTTCGTTCATGCGTCTGTGTCCGTCTGCCTTTCTGTGCCAGCCTTATGCTTACGGTGCGGGCCGAGGATTTGTTTTTTGTTTACCTCACAATAATAAACGAATGTCTGTCTGTCTGTCTGTCTGTCTGCCTGTCTGTCTGTCTGTCTGTCTGTCTGTCTGTCTGTGTGTCTGTCTGTGTGTCTGTCCGTCCATCCGTCTGTCTGTCTGTCTGTCTGTCTGTCCGTCCATCCGTCTGTCTGTCTGTCTGTCCATCCGTCTGTCTGTCTGTCTGTCTGTCTGTCTGTCTGTCTGTCTGTCTGTCAAATCGCCTACATTTGGGTGCTCTCGCGATCAACCCTTTAACTTAGGGTAAACCAAACTTAGGGTGGGCGGGTAAGATAGTTTGATGAATATGACTCGCTGGGCCTGACATGAATAATGTAACAATCCCGTCACGGACGCCATCAAACGCTTCTCGCCACACTTCCCTTTTCAACGCGGGGGCGTTAAGAAAAAAGCTGACATAGACAACGTTCACCCTACGAATGCAAGTGATAAACATTTGTGTCCCAGCGGAGAAATCAAAGCCAAGCATTGTAGTATAGCCCAGAGTCATGGCAGGTCTCCGAAATACTTTTCAAAAAGAGCCTAATGTTCGTGAAACGCAAGTTCTGGTTTCAGTGTTGGTGATCCGATTTCTCGCATATATTTAGCCACTTCGTAATGTTTCGTAATGTTTTTTTTTTGCGGGTGGTAGCAGACGGCGAAATGTATGTCACGAAATGATCTTCATTTGGTATTGAAAGGTCCCAATACTTTGAAAGCAATCGAGGTAGTTCTTATCCAATAAAGCATTTGGAAAGATCACTCCCAAAATACAGAAAAATAAAAGTTGGCTCCTCGGTCTCTTGCTTGAAAGCTTCGCAGCGCTTGCGAAGCGCAAGGATTGCGAAGCGCAAGGACCCACTCACACAGCAGCGCATCATGAGGGTGCCGCCGGCAGTCATCAGCTGCGGGGCCATCTCCTAGCCCGCGCTCAGCACACTAGCCCGTACATTTCTAGTCACTGTAGTGCGAGGAAGCCGCTGCAACTTCTCGCGCCGACCGGATAAGAAGCGTTGTCGCAGCGTGTTTCTCCCTTCGTGCCAGGCATGATAACCAAAACAGGCAGCTTCACATTGAAATCGAAGGACAGACTAGCCAGTCACGAGATATTGAAGAGCGGCTACAAGCTTCAAAGAATAGCGTAAACACTGAGCACATGGCTGACATGGCCAATGTGGCCGGCGACCCTTTTCAGAATGTCGCTGTGAACGAGGATATTCAAAATTTATTATAACGGCTCAGTCAATTGGTGTGCAAATAAATGAAACAATACTTAGAAAATCAAACCATATTATTACTTGTTACGATTTATTAACCATTTCATATATAATCAGTTCACGTCCCTCTTCCGGCGAGAGTACATCTTCGCTAAAACTCATTCGAATGAGCGGCTGGCTCATTCGTTTTCTAAAGTAATTTTCTTTCAGTGACATTAGACGTCCCCGAGTGGCAGCCAACTAATGTCATTAAATGTACATGTCATTTGGTGCAAATGACATTAAACCTTCTCGTGTGACAGGGCCCCGAAAACCTCCTGTAAGCACGCGGTGAACAGTATATATTGAAGAGATCATGTCTCCCTGTCTTACCTCCTTCTTTACTGGGATTCAGTCGCTTGCTTTGTGGAGAACTATGGTGGCTGCGAATCCGCTGTAGACTTCTTCCAGTATATTTAGTATATTCCAGCATATTCCAGCAAAAAAAATTAATTATTTTAAAGACCATTGACAGTATAACCACGAGAGTTATCTTTAAAAATGTGATTTGTTCTTCAGAGGAAGAATTATCAGAGAAGACCCAAAGAGCTTTACCTCTTAGCCTGCGTTCCACTAGGGTTCGAGTGAAAACAAAGAATGATAACATGCCGATGAACAATCTGACACTCGCCGAATATGCTACCCAATACTTTGTTGCAAAGTCCATCGTTGAAATGGGGAAAAAGTGTGTGACTGAAATCTGAAGCAGTATTTTCAATTTTCCAGATAAAGATTGATATTTGTATTTAAGCCTAAACGGCAATTTCGTTGCCGACGCCTTTCACCCTAATCAGAAAAGATGGTTCAATGCAGCCTTTCGCACACGACAGCCTTCGGCGTCAGCCTTCTGTCTGCCCTCTTGACCCTACTTTTCTACTCAGGAAACCGCTCTGCATTCGTTGGTGCGGGAAACAGGACACCTTTTCCTTGCTTGACCGATAACTGCTTCGATACAGCGGCACAAAACACGTCCTTTCTTCGCATTGCCTCTTAGCTCCTAACATATGTTGCAGCGTACATCTGGCGTCATCGAACTTCACAGTAAAACAGATGACAGCTCTCACACACTGATTTGACACGTGGCGAGGCTCCGGCTGACACAGGATGAGATAAATTTCGCGCGTTTGTGCATGTATGGATGGATGGATAGATATGGCTGTACCCTTTAGATCGGGCGGTGGCTAGCGCCACCAAGCCGTAATACTTAATGGACCAAAAACTAGATTTATTTTTTTCCCTTAAATAGCGAGGTTGAGAATTCGTACTTTGCAGCGAAGGGTTCAATTTTCACTCGTGCCTTGACTTTAGCCACCAATCAGATAACCTCGTTCTAGTTAATTCTACCCGCTTAAAGTCTATTTTGCCCTCACTGTCCCTAAACACCAGTGCTTTAAAAAACTCTGTGCCATCAACCTGAACTACAGGGTGAAGCCCTTTACAGAACATTATCAAGTGTTCAGCAGTTTCTTCTTCCTCTCCACACGCACTGCATACCGTGTCTACCCCTTCGTATTTGGCCCGATACGTCTTTGTTCGCAATACTCCCGTCCTGGCCTCAAACAGTAGAGAACTATTCCGAGTATTATCATAGATCATTTCCTTGGCTATTTCTTGCTTAAAAGTTCGATAGAACTCTAGTGTGGACTTCTTAATCATCCAATTCTCCACATATCGGTCTCAGCTTCCTTCACCTTCTTCTTAACCGATAATTCCTTTTGGTTTGGCCCCCTGCTGTTTCCCAAGTATTTACCAGTCAATTTCCTGGTTCGCTTCCGCCATTTTGTATCGACATTCTTCATGTACAAGTAGCTGAATACCTTCCTAGCCCAACGCTCCTCTCCCATTTCTCTCAATCCCTTCTCAAATTTTATCTTGCTGCTAGCTTCCCTGCCCTCAAATGATGTCCATCCCATATTACCTTGTACTCCCTGATTTGGTGTATTCCCGTGAGCTCCTAAGGCAAGTCTACCTATTCCACGTTGCTTAATTTCTAATCTTGCTTGAACTTCTGATCTCATGCGCAAGACCGCATTGCCGAACGTCAGACCAGGAACCATGACCCCTTTCCATATTCCTCTCACAACATATCTATTGTAATTCCACAGTGCTTTGTTTTTCATTACCACTGCATTCCTGTTACCTTTAGTCGACACGCATATTTCGCGTTCCCTTTAGTACTCGGCCCCATTGTTTATCCATACGCCCAGATATTTGTATTTATCTGTTATCTCTAGCATGACCTCCTGTATTCTAAGCTTACTACCTTCATTGTCATTAAAAATCATGACTGCTGATTTTTCCTTACTTACTGAATCTGAAATCTAACCTATCCCCCTCATTACCGCAGTTGTCCACCAATCTCTGCAAATCATCCTTGTTGTCGGCCATTAGCACTATATCATCTGCGTACATCAATGCTGGTAGTGCCTGTTCAATGAGTTTTTCTTGTTTGACGAAAGAGAGGTTGAAGCCCAGTCCACTTCCTTCTAATTTCGCCTCTAATCCTTATAGGTAGATCATGAATAACAAGGGTGACAGAGGACACCCCTGCCTAAGCCCCCGTTTCACCTCTGTGGGCTTAGATACCTGTTTTTCCCACTTTATAACTACCTTGTTACTTTTATAGATATTCTTTGACCCACTCGCCACGCAGCGCCACCTGTGGCATCTGAGTGCAGTCATCACATGCGGGGCCACCCTCTCTCGTACGGAATGTGCGCGCTCAGCACACTAGCCAGTAATATTTCTAGGCACTCTTGCACTCCACGATGTCAACCATATTGAACGTTTACCACGTGACCCCAAAAGCAATAGCGGCTCCAGTCTCGCCTCGACTTCGTATGAGCTACGAGCTTTTCTTTGGATATTCAAAAAACTGCATATTAACATTTCCTCCTAAATTTTATTCATGTGGAAAATATTTCATATCGCTTAGTATGCATAATAAATTCCGTACACACGCTGCGACTGTTTTTTGTTCAGTCCCGTCTTAGCGACATCGCAATTCCCATCATTTACATATGGCTTTATATCTTTCCGTGGTGCAGCACATGCTTCCTAATGTCATTCGATGTGTCGAATGTCATTAGACTAAAATGACATTAAACTTCTTTGTGTGACAGAGGTATTATGGATAGGAGTTAATAGACAGTTTCTTAGTAACCTACGATTCACTGATGACATTTCCTTGATTAGTAACTGAGGGTACGAATTACAGCTCATGATTACTGAATTGGACACGGAAAGCAGAGGAGCAGGTCTTAAAATATATATGCACAAAACTACAAGTAATGTGCAACAGTTTCGGCCGAAAACAGTGATTTGTGAAAAGTGGAGACAGGCTGGAAGTTGTCAAAAAAATGTCTACTTAGGACAAGCAGTAACCACGGAGCCGAACCACGAGATTGAAGAAACTAGAAGACTAAGAATGGGGTGGAGCACATTCGGCAAGTTCTCTCAAATCATGACTGGTAGATAGCCACTATCGCCCAAGAGGAAGGTATATAACAGCGGCACACTGCCGGTATTTACCTACAAAGCAGAAACCTGGAGGCTTACAAAGAGGGTTCAGCCTAAATTGACGACAATGCAGCAAACGATGGGAAGAAAAACGATACGTGTAACCTTAAGAGACGAGAAGTGAGCGGAGTGGGTAAGGGAACAAACCTGGGTTAAGGCTATCATAGTTTAAATTAAGAACAAAATGGACATGGGACAAGCACGTAGCGCGTAGGCACGATAACCGCTGGTCATTAAGTATAACTGACTGGATTCCCACTGAAGGCGACGGATTTGCGGGAGACAGGAAGTTAGGTGGGCAGATGAGATTAAACAGTTCGCAGGTATAACGGGGAAGCAGAAAGCGTAAGACCGGGTTGATTGGCGAATCATGAGAGAGGCATTTGCCCTGCAGTGGGTGTAGTCAGGCTGATTGTGATGACGTCAGGGAAGGAGCACTGCAGCCCGTATCCAGGGGAGGAGATGTCTCCACTCCTTCGAAATTCTGTAGAGGTTGGTGTTAGACTGAAAATAACTAATGAAAACATGTGTTTTGTTTACATATTCTAGGTCCTTAGGAAGCCCCGTGCCTTCCCTACGAATAAAGTAATGTCTAAAAGCCTGCAGAGGGAGAGTTATGAGCGAGCACTCATCCTAACTCTCATAATACATTTTATGCACTTCATAACAACTCTCTTCATCTTTCCTATATGCATGGATAATATGCATATAGGAAAGAACAACTCTCTTCATCTTTCCTATATGCATGGATAATACTGACGGAAGGCCCCGCCGCGGTGGTCTAGTGGCTAAGGTACTCGGCTGCTGACCCGCAGGTCGCGGGTTCAAATCCCGGCTGCGGCGGCTGCATTTCCGATGGAGGCGGAAATGTCGTAGGCCCGTGTGCTCAGATTTGGGTGCACGTTAAAGAACCCCAGGTGGTCAAAATTTCCGGAGCCCTCCACTACGGCGTCTCTCATAATCATATGGTGGTTTTGGGACGTTAAACCCCACAAATCAATCAATCATCAATCAATACTGACGGAAGGTTATGCTGTCTCGGCGTACCCTGGCTCGGCAGTCTATCGGTGTCATTCGAATGTTCTGTTGAGATAGCGGGTCACTGAAAAAAAAAAGCCAGGCCTGCGCGGAAGGCGCAGCACAGTCGCAGCGAAAGCTAGAAGAGCGGCCTTTCAGAGCCTTTTCTGAACACTCGTTGGCTAACTGCTGCAAGCACACTTGCTTATTACTACGGTGCAAGAATACTTTCGGTGAGCGAACACCGGGACTATCCGCTGCCCGATAATGTTCTGCTTCGCCAAGAGCCCAAGAGTTGGCGCTACAAACTTTGTCCCGGCTTCTCTTCCCTTCTTGGTGTACGACAAACCCGTAACGTAGGAAAGTACTTGCGCTCATTGATCGGCGTCACAACACCCTCGTCGCACTGTCAACCTCCTCCCATATCACCCCTTCTTTCACGGCGCCGCTCTATGCGTGTCGCGTGGTTGATATCGACCAATAACCCGGTTTTCTCAGATTTGGAAACCATCGCCCACGTGTTGCATGTGCTTAGCGAAGTTTGCCAGCAGCCCGCCACGGTCTTCATACCGGCGAACCATCTATCGGAATGCCGCAAAGAAGAACATAATCGGTCCCTCCCCGCCAAGCCCTCGCTTGGCGGCGTTCGCTCAGCTAAAGTACTCTTGCCCCGTGCTTGATACTTACTACGGCATGAATACTAAAAAAATGGTAGTAGGTAGGCATCCGCTATGGTATCTTTCGTCATTCTTCTGAAAAGTGTGGTATGTGCTAAACACTTCCAAGGAATTTTGTGCCAATCGTTCACGCCGTGGCTGACGACGACGTGGAATGATGCCTGAAGTGGATATGCGCCACAGTTAATAGGTGATCAAGAACAAGCTTTTGTAATGGGTTGGACCATTCGACGGCCCACTCGTTACGCTGTTTGCATTGTGTGATGCTTGGTCGGTTTTTTGCTGTTCTAAAACGCTTTCTTACTCATATTATTGCGATTCAAGCCTGTCTAAGGCAAGTTCGCGAACAACTCCCAAGCGCCGGCGTGGCTCGGTAACAGAATACTGGGCTGGCATCCAGCGGACCCGGTTTAGAGCCCCACTGTGTCCTTGGTGCCATAAGCTCTTTTTTTTTATTTCGTGCGATAGTGGTTACGGACACCGGTGGCGGACAACTACGGCGCCACACGTGATTCAAGTGTTGATTTCATAACGGCTTTCGCTGTAATATATCCAGAACAACAGATGTTACAGTTTGAGCGGACGAGAAGTATTTATACTTAGTACAGTCGGCCTAGCATTGCCAAAATGGTGCGCATTGTTACCACTTAGGGGCTACGAATGTTCGTCGCAGCCCATCACCCCCCTTCTACTCGTTAAATCAAAGTATGGGGCAGACTTCACCCCCCCCCCACCTTATTAGAAGACAGAGAGAGGGTTTACCTACCCCTTTCCCCGACGCACGCCTATGAGCACAGCCACTGACACACTTAGCCTGGTTCGCAGCCGCACATGTGGTGGTCGTGTTCCTAAGAAGTAGCGCGAAGTCAGAAAAACAAAAGAGTATGTATGCACTTTATTAACCGACAACATGAGTGCGCTTTCGATTTTTTTATCGAAGCGTGTACATAATATTCAAGCAAATGTATTTTGCTCACCAAAACTTACATTCGTGGTGATCTGAAATTAATGTCAAAAATGCGTAAAATGGTGGTGCTCGCCAACTAAGCGACCGAGTCAACTCCTACGCCTCAGGTTCAGAATCTGAGATAACTAGGGGCGCAGCGCTTGAGCCGGGTCCCGGTACATCGTCGATCTCGGGTGTATTGGCGGACGATCTCGTAGCAGAGGTGGAAGCCGTCTCGCTGGCGTTGCTGTGCGTCAGGCGCCACTCACCATTATGCTCTAGTTGTATGTGGTCTTTGAGGGAGTGCTCGCTTGACAATACCTTGAAACACTGGTAGCACCTGAACGGAATTTTGTTAAATTCACTCCTGTTTGGCTGTTTTGTTCCGGCAGCGGAAGCAGTCTTACTGTTGTGGTCGCCGTTCTGAGGCTTTCCTGCCTGGCGCAAGTTGCCCTTTGAAGATTGCTTGCCAGCTCCTCTTTTCGATGGTCGTTTCAAAGCTGGCACTGGTGGCTCACTAGGAGGTGATGTACCACGCCGGCTCACCGACATCCCCTCTACGTCTTGCATCTGGCAGTCGCCGGAAGCAGTCTCGGTGTTGTGGTCGCCGTTCTGAGGCTTCGCTGCCTGGCGCGAGTTGCCCTTTGAGGATTGATTACCAGCTCCGCTTTTCGCTGGTCGTTTCAAAGCTGGCACTGGTGGCTCACTAGGGGGTGATGTACCGCGCTGGCTCTCCGACATCCCCTCAACGTGTTGCATCTGGCAGTCGCCGGAAGCAGTCTCGGTGTTGTGGTCGCCGTTCTGAGGCTTCGCTGCCTGGCGCGAGTTTCCCTTTGAGGATTGATTACCAGCTTCGCTTTTCGCTGGTCGTTTCAAAGCTGGCACTGGTGGCTCACTAGGGGGTGATGTACCGCGCTGGCTCTCCGACATCCCCTCTACGTCCTGCGTCTGGCAGTCGCCGGAAGCAGTCTCGGTGTTGGGGTCGCCGTTCTGAGGCTTCCCTGCCTGGCGCGAGTGGCCCTTTGAAGATTGCTTGCCAGTTCCACTTTTCGCTGGTCGTTTCAAAGCTGGCACTGATGGCTCACTAGGGGGTGATGTACCGCGCTGGCTCTCCGACATCCCCTCTACGTCTTGCATCTGGCAGTCACCGAAAGCAGTCTCGGTGTTGTGGTCGCCGTTCTGAGGCTTCGCTGCCTGGCGCGAGTTGCCCTTTGAGGATTGATTACCAGCTCCGCTTTTCGCTGGTCGTTTCAAAGCTGGCACTGGTGGCTCACTAGGAGGTGATGTACCGCGCTGGCTCTCCGACATCCCCTCTACGTCTTGCATCTGGCAGTCGCCGGAAGCAGTCTCGATGTTGTGGTCGCCGTTCTGGGGCTTCGCTGCCTGGCGCGAGTTGCCCTTTGAGGATTGATTACCAGCTCCGCTTTTCGCTGGTCGTTTCAAAGCTGGAACTGGTGGCTCACTAGGGGGTGATGTACCGCGCTGGCTCTCCGACATCCCCTCTACGTCTTGCATCTGGCAGTCGCCGGAAGCAGTCTCGGTGTTGTGGTCGCTGTTCTGAGGCTTCGCTGCCTGGCGCGTATGGCCCTTTGAGGATTGATTACCAGCTCCGCTTTTCGCTGGTCGTTTCGAAGCTGGCACTGGTGGCTCACTAGGGGGTGATGTACCACGCCGGCTCACCGACATCCCCTCTACGTCTTGCATCTGGCAGTCGCCGGAAGCAGTCTCGGTGTTGCGGGCGCGTTTCTGAGGCTTCCCTGCCTGGCGCAAGTTGCCCTTTGAGGATTGCTTGCCAGCTCCGCTTTTCGCTGGTCGTTTTGAAGCTGGAACTGGTGGCTCACTAGGGGGTGATGTACCACACCGGCTCACCGACATCCCTTCGACGTCCTGCGTCTGGAAGTCGCCGGAAGCAGTCTCGGTGTTCCGGGCACGTTTATGAGGCTTCTCTGCCTGGCGCAAGTTGCCCTTTGAGGATTTCTTGCCAGCTCCGCTTTTCGCTGGTCGTTTTGAAGCTGGAACTGGTGGCTCACTAGGGGGTGATGTACCACGCCGGCTCACCGACATCCCTTCGACGTCCTGCGTCTGGCAGTCGCCGGAAGCAGTCTCGGTGTTCCGGGCGCGTTTCTGATGCTTCCCTGCCTGGCGCAAGTTGCCTTTTGAGGATTTCTTGCCAGCTCCGCTTTTCGCTGGTCGTTTTGAAGCTGCCACTGGTGGCTCACTAGGTGGTGATGTACCACGCCGGCTCTCTGATATCCCCTCTACGTCCTGCGCCAGGCAGGCGCTGGTGAGGTCCACAACTACACCCGTCTTGGCTGCGAAAGTAAAGGCAAATAATTCAGGGTTATTTGTTTATTATGCACTACCGGGAAACGAGCGTAAGAGAGCAAAGGTTTAAGACCTCTTCTTTTAATGAGGGGGTGGTGGGGAGATACACCATGGCACGAAGGTGCCACATTTGTCCTCCCCTCTCATCTACATGGTTACCAGTTACGCACAAAACTGTAAACCTAAAATTTATCTGCAGGAAAACGCTCGAATCTAATTATATTTCACGGCAGCAGCAGCGCTATATGTAGTAATTATCAACAGCTTTCTTATACTGGTATCACACAATGCACTTCTAATTGCCACTGCTGTAAAGTTATTTCTTTACAGCAATTGGCTATATTTTGCGGTTTGCATAAATCAGCGAGTCAATGGTCATGAAAAGCGATCTGGATAAGGTCCGATCGTGATTTAAAGTGACTGTGTGACACCCGTATTAGATTGGTAAATAACGCAATTTTATTTTAAACACTCACCGATTAAAAAGCGAAAATTAAGGGCAAATTGCCCCACGTGCCGTTTTTTTTCAGCGTCTACAGTACGTACCACATCGCCGTAATTCTTACTCAAACACTTTTGTCACATCCAACATCACCGACTACACTTGGAGTGGCATGACGCCGTCATCGCGACAAATTACTGATAGCAATCATTATACAAAAAATATATCGTGTTTCAATCCGTGAGTACTGTACTAAAAGTCGACGTATTGAGGGCTCGCCTTCGCAATTTGTTTGAGATACGATCGCATGCATGTTCTGGTAGCAACAAAGCAAATGTTACAATACTGAACAACACTTCTCACACCGTCGCGAGCAGCTATACGTAAATGATGCACGATCTTTGCAGCCACAGTTACTGTATAGTATGCGCTACTCGAAAAGGAAGCAGCAGCAGTTTACGCTGTTGCGTCGTTCACAACAGAGCATTCCGCTGAGCACAGGATACTCATAGAGAAACATACTTACATAAAAGGTGCACACTACCGTAGGGTCATGCGGTCGAGCTACTGCGTTGCTCTCAGCGCGACGAGTGGCATGGTCAGACCACACAAAGTCTTCAGCGTAAACAAAATGACGCAAAGTTATCTTTCCTATGCTGGGATTTGAACCCGTACCCTCATGCTTCGTAGGCGCGTGTGTTTTTTTTTAACCAATAGTCTACACACCCGTGCTCCAACAAAGGTAATAGATGTACAGTGCAGCCGTAGCCACGTCTGTGTAGAGCACGCAAGCAGCCGGTTTTCGCCTGGCGGTGCAAAAGCATGAGGCATTTTCGGGCTCTGAAATGGCGCATCAGGAGCATGCGTGGTATTATTGTCAGACTGACCGCGTCGGAGCCCGATCCTCCCTCAAGGTTTCGTGCCGCAAAGCAAAAACCGATGGCTCGCGTGCTCTACGCAGACGTTGCCGCGGCTTTACATCTAAACCACATGAATGAACACCTTCTGTGCAGAACAAATTTGAAGCCAAAACTTCGGTTTTCGATGTCCTTCTGAGGCGACTATTACACAAGTCCTGACAAAGGAGTATAAGCGAGCATCGGTACGTGGTTGGTCTGTAGCGGTTGGTCAGACCTTTCCTTGCTCGGCCACGAAAAGGCTTGAGCGGCCACTCTTTATATAGTATATTGCTCTATGGGATACCGAGACGTGGAATGGACAAATGATCCTGGTTTCTTCAAATCACTTGAACGGATGCGCGTGTATCTGCATGACGCACCGGTCGTGGCAGAAAAGTTTAGCGAGCGCACCGTAAAAGAAGGAAACTAAAGCCAGCCAGGTGACAATAACTGTGTCACAAAAGTTCACTCCGATGAGTTTCGCCGTTTCAAAGCAACACCATTTTGCACTTTGCACTAGTTGGTGAGCTCCTTTGCATCAGTATCACACTTTCGCTTTTACCGTTACGTAAGCTACTGCCCAAACCATAGACCGCTCGCTACACATACGATGACGACCACCTTGCGCCCGTACAGAAAATCTGCCTCAAAGACTTATTCTTAAGCCTAAAAAGGAACATGTTCGCCGTGGAAACAACCAAACACTCTCCATAATTCCACAACGATAATATCCGTGCGTTCTTGAATCACTCACACTGCAAGGAAGAGCGGGCCTGATGTTCCGCTAGAAGCATCTTCGCAAGCTCCTTGCCCATCCACAGGTAATAGCCTCGATTCTGCTCGTAATGGTCATCCGCAAGGATGTCCATGGCCTCGCCATTCGGCCATGTGTTTGGGGCCTGCAAGCATCGTACTGCCATTCATAACAGAGCATCCATAGTGTCGCTTTCGGTCAACAGCTGAAAGGCCTAAAGCAAACAGATCCGTGCGACTCTCCCGTACACTTGACGCGATCCTCCAAGTGTACGCCTAATTTCGTCCCACACTCTTTTTTCTTCTGTCCCTCCATTCGTCCCTTTTATTTCTTGTCCCACTGTAGGGGGACAAACCAGACGTGCGCCTGGCTAACCTCCCCACTTTTCCTAAATAGCGTCTTTACATATCTCTCGCTCGGTTGCTTTGGCACACGGCTTCCACTTCCCAAAAGTCAACCATGACCCAAATGTGTCGAGAACTGTGGTTAGTCGATAGCACCAATTTTTCGTGAGTGAACACTTACAAAGCTTGTACTTTATTAAGGTTGTTTTTATACCATCACCTATGAAAGTGAGGCTTCTAACGTTTAAGCACTACTGATCCGAAGTTACTGATACGATGGTCTATGTCTCGATCCCGGCCGTAGCGGTAGCATTTCGACGGAGTCGGAAAGGTAGAGGTCCAGCTACTGTGCGATGTCAGTGCGCGTTAAAGACCACCAAATGGTCCAAATTTCCAAAGTCCTTCACTACAGTGCTTTTGATAACCATTTCAGGGTTTTGGGACTTTAAATCCGTAATATTATTATTTTTTTAATCAGACCAACCCTACGATGCAGAAATGCACTCCACTTCAGCACGGCTCTTTTATGCAAGCAAAACACGCGCCATTACAACACCGTGGTAAAGCAAACCCACTTTCGTTTGCTCTGTGACACATGTTTTACACGGGCATTTTTGATCTTGATCAAGCTTCAGTTGATACCGGCCGCATTTTATCGCTATCAGGGCATATCACGGTCTGACTGTCAGACCGCGATTTCGCTTATATATGCGCCAAACTCGATTCGCATTAGTTTGTGCCATAGAGCCTTGATAATTCTTCTCTGTAACTTTGTTCCCCTAATCCCCCCCCCCCCCCAGTGCAAGGTAGCCTACCAGACTCAGCCATGGTTAACCTCCCTGCCTTTCCTTCATCCTTATTCTCCCGCTCTCTCTCTCTTCGATTGTGAACAAAAGTTTTGCCTGTCCCAGCACTGCGACAAAAACCAACCATTACCCAAATAACAGAGTATTAAGAAATCGCACGCAAAGCTTCGCGTTTGCGTTGCGCATCTGCCGTACGACAACCTCTTGCAGGCTCCCGTTAAGTGACGCTCCCAACGCTACGCCGAGTTACGCCCTCGACGCCGTAATCTTTGCGTGCGGTATTTTAAATCTCTCAACAAAAGCCCGCAAGACGTTAGCTTGCATCTCATGCGCAGCGCAAACGTAAAGCTTTACACGCGTTGTCCTGAAGCCTTACACCACGCGACCTTCTGTTCCTTCGAATTCACCGTGGGTGCAGCTCAGAGTACAAAAAAAAAACGCACGACCATACCACGTGACCGTATGTACGCGGGTGGCTGTGGGTACCCAGCTCTATAATCAGCCAGTTAAGTTGGGCGTCCGCAGCAGCTCTGCGGACACATCCTGCTATTGAAAATGGCTGACAAGCTGAGTCCTCAGAGCTGTTGCGGACGCCCAACTAAATAGGGGAGCTTTATAATACCGTTTGCAAGTGCTGAATGCGTCATACGAGTTTTAGAATAGCGTTTGCCCTGCTGCAAACCGTAACGCACGATCGCAGCGACACCGTAGCCTCGAAACCAGCGCTTGCGGGCCACAAGCAAGCTGCGATCGCCGCTCGCAATTTCGGATTTTCTGCGTCCGGTCTGCGAACGCGAACGCCGATTCGCGTTACGACACATGCGCAGTGGCAGCGACCGCACCGCAAGGGCTCTATTCTAAAGCTCCCTAGTGTCAGGAGCACACGTCTCGTCTGACACGCACTCAAGGCCGGCCAGGCGTGCCTGTGAAAACATCGCGTCTGCTACTTTCACGGTTCCGGCACTCGCCGAACGCAGCAAGGTTGCCTTGCAAAAGCGTACAGAGTTTCAACGTTCATGGCGTCAGTCCACATCGGTTACTGATACGGACACTCGTTAAAGAAAATAAAAATGGCAGATCCCACGTACAGTGGGAATCGATTATATGCGAAGCACGAATGAGGAAGGTTGACATGTAACTTTAATATCACCACAACGTTACGAGATGGAGGTAATTTATGCCGTACACGACTTCCGTGTCGGAATTATCATGTTTGGATGGGTCATTTACCTTCGTCATTCATTGACGTCACCTAACACCAAATTTGGTATATGTGGGGCAAGCGAAACGGCCGCGAGTGCATCATGAAGGGCCCGATATACTCCTACGTGAACTTGACGCACGCGCACGCTAGGCACAGCGACCGCTATACGTTGGCAAAACGCGAGAACTCTATACGCCAGGCGCGACCAGCGTCCATCTGCACGGCCCGATTGCAACCGGTGCGAAATGCGACATGCCGCACTTCGCGCCGATGCGTTACCCAAACAGCACAGCGTCCCTCCGTCTGCCTCTTTTCGTGACGGAGGGACGCCGGACGCGCTGAAACGCGCATGCGTCAAAGCAACGCAGGACCAGTGCTTGGCAGGGCCGGTTGGACCGGCGTCTGCATGACGCGACGAAACGAACGCCGGCGCGCACGCGCGCCCTGTAACGTCGAAGTGTATTGGCGCCTTGACTGTGGCGCGTGGTACTGCTGTCACATGACATGCATCTCATGATTATCATGATTGCACCAGTCACACACCTTCGTCATCTATTGACGTCACGTAATACCGAATTCAGGGCGCGGCGATGGCGTAGTCGTTAGAGCATCCGCCTCGCATGCAAAAGGTCCGTAGTTTGAAGCCCGGTGCCGCGCAGTTCCCAACCGGATAAAAAAAATCCGCGTGGTGATGGAACTGCATTAAGAGGCCTGGGGTGCGGCCTCACCGGTAAACACCGCCGGTAACGCACTCCCTCACCAGAGAAGGATTGGCCACCATGGTGCAGGATCTGGCCACCACCTCCCACATGCATACGGAAATAAACTCACGGGCCTCAGTCCCCACCAGCTGCGAAGCAACTGACCACGGCGGCGGTCAGATCTGCAATGCAGCAGAGGGTCCGGACAGGCCGCCATTGGAACCTAAACTTGGCAACGTTTAACGCTAGAATTTTATCTAGTGAGGGAAGTCTAGCTGTACTATTCGAGGAGCTAGAGGGTGTTAAATGGGATATAATAAGGCTCAGTGAGGTTAGGGGGACAGATGAGGCCAATACGGTGCTACAGAATGGGCACGTCCTTTGCTACCGGGGCTTGGCTGACCGAAGAGAACTGGAAGTGGGGTTCCTAATTCACAGAAACATAGCTGACAACATAGAGGAATACTATAGCATTAATGAAAGGGTGGTAGGTATCGTAATTAAACTGAATAAGATACAAGATGAAGGTGGTACAGGCGTACGCGCCTACATCCAGCAGTGATGACTCTTCAGTTGAAAGCTTCTATGAAGACGTGGAATCGGCAATGAGTAAGGTAAAAACACAGTATACTATCGTGACTGAAGGGAGACTTTAATGCGAACGTAGGAAAGAAGCAGGCTGGAGACCAGGAGAACATGGCATCGGTACTAGAAACGCCAGAGGAGAGCTACTAGTAGAATTCGCAGAACGAAATAGCCTGCGGATTTCGAATACCTTCTACCGAAAACGAGGAAACCGTAAGTGGACATGAAGGAGCCCTAATGGCGAAAAAAATAACGAAATAGACTTTATGAGTGCACACACAGGCATCGTGCAGGATGTGGAAGTGGCTGGCAAGGTACGATGCAGTGCATCCATGGACATTGACTAAACCGCTAGTGTGCCTTCACATACGTAGAATTTTGTATAAGTCGCGTGTTTTTTATATTGCCCTCAAGCAACTTACCTTGGCACATTTGGATGACCGATACAGCGACTCTGTGCACATTTACACCGATGGATCCGTAACTTCATTCGCTTCAGCTGCAGCCTTCGTGATCCCCCAACTCGGTATTTCCCGACCGTACAAATTAGATCACAGGTCATCTTCGACAGCTGCAGAACTTGTTGCTATACAGGAAGCCATAAAATTTGTGAACGACCAAGCTCCGCGTAAATGGACGATTCTGTCTGATGCAAAATCAGTGCTTCAAGCTATCCATTCTTGCTCAAGAAGAGGCCAATTTTGCGAGTTAGCGTTAGGAATCGTCCAAGCATTTGACCTAACACACAGGAACGGTCACTTGATTACACTCCAATGGATTCCTGGACACCGCGACCTCGTTGGCAACGAAACAGCCGATAGCAAAGCAAGAGCGGCAATATGCAACGCTCCTATGTACGTCAAAGTACCGTATTCGCGAAGTGACGTCAACACATTGTT